>NW_026652277.1:99916846-99917457 GCF_009828535.3 Hylobates moloch | reverse complement strand
TGTCCCTGTTTGCAGATGACATGATTGTATATCTAGAAAACCCCATTGTCTCAGCCCAAAATCTCCTTAAGCTGATTAGCAACTTCAGCAAAGTCTCAGGATACAAAATTAATGTACAAAAATCACAAGCATTCTTGTACACCAATAACAGACAAACAGAGACCCAAATCATGAGTGAACTCCCATTCACAATTGCTTCAAAGAGAATCAAATACCTAGGAATCCAACTTACAAGGGATGTGAAGGACCTCTTCAAGGAGAACTACAAACCACTGCTCAATGAAATCAAAGAGGATACAAACAAATGGAAGAACATTCCATGCTCATGGGTTGGAAGAATCAATATCGTGAAAATGGCCATACTGCCCAAGGTAATTTATAGATTCAATGCCATCCCCATCAAGCTACCAATGACTTTGTTCACAGAATTTGAAAAAACTACTTTAAAGTTCATATGGAACCAAAAAAGAGCCCGCATCGCCAAGTCAATCCTAAGCCAAAAGAACAAAGCTGGAGGCATCACGCTACCTGACTTCAAACTATACTACAAGGCTACAGTAACCAAAACAGCATGGTACTGGTACCAAAACAGAGATATAGATCAATGGAAC
>NW_026652277.1:99735229-99913846 GCF_009828535.3 Hylobates moloch | reverse complement strand
GAAAAAACTACTTTAAAGTTCATATGGAACCAAAAAAGAGCCCGCATCGCCAAGTCAATCCTAAGCCAAAAGAACAAAGCCGGAGGCATCACGCTACCTGACTTTAAACTATACTACAAGGCTACAGTAACCAAAACAGCATGGTACTGGTACCACAACAGAGACATAGATCAATGGAACAGAACAGAGCCCTCAGAAATGACGCCGCATAGCTACAACTATCTGATCTTTGACAAACCTGACAAAAACAAGAAATGGGGAAAGGATTCCCTATTTAATAAATGGTGCTGGGAAAACTGGCTAGCCATATGTAGAAAGCTGAAACTGGATCCCTTCCTTACACCTTATACAAAAATTAATTCAAGATGGATTAAAGACTTATATGTTAGACCTAAAACCATTAAAATCCTACAAGAAAACCTAGGCAATACCATTCAGGACATAGGCGTGGGCAAGGACTGCATGTCTAAAACACCAAAAGCAATGGCAACAAAAGCAAAAATCGACAAATGGGATCTCATTAAACTAAAGAGCTTCTGCACAGCAAAAGAAACTATCATCAGAGTGAACAGGCAACCTATAGAATGGGAGAAAATTTTTGCAAACTACTCATCTGACAAAGGGCTAATATCCAGAATCTACAATGAACACAAACAAATTTACAAGAAAAAAACAAACAACCCCATCAAAAAGTGGGCAGAGGACATGAACAGACACTTCTCAAAAGAAGACATTTATGCAGCCAGAAAACACATGAAGAAATGCTCATCATCACTGGCCATCAGAGAAATGCAAATCAAAACCACAGTGAGATACCATCTCACACCAGTTAGAATGGCCATCATTAAAAAATCAGGAAACAATAGGTGCTGGAGAGGATGTGGAGAAATAGGAACACTTTTACACTGTTGGTGGGACTGTAAACTAGTTCAACCATTGTGGAAGTCAGTGTGGCGATTCCTCAGGGATCTCGAACTAGAAATACCATTTGACCCAGCCATCCCATTACTGGGTATATACCCAAAGGACTATAAATCATGCTGCTCTAAAGACACATGCACACGTATGTTTATTGCGGCACTATTCACAATAGCAAAGAGTTGGAACCAACCCAAATGTCCAACAACGATAGACTGGATTAAGAAAATGTGGCACATATACACCATGGAATACTATGCAGCCATAAAAAATGATGAGTTCGTGTCCTTTGTAGGGACATGGATGAAACTGGAAAACATCATTCTCAGTAAACTATCGCAAGGACAAAAAACCAAACACCGCATGTTCTCACTCATAGGTGGGAATTGAAC
The DNA here is from genome assembly GCF_009828535.3 of Hylobates moloch. Lineage (NCBI taxonomy): Eukaryota > Metazoa > Chordata > Mammalia > Primates > Hylobatidae > Hylobates > Hylobates moloch. Next base: position 99,912,536 of record NW_026652277.1, on the reverse strand, counting down.
AATGAGAACTCATGGACACAGGAAGGGGAACATCACACTCCGGGGACTGTTGTGGGGTGGGGGGAGGGGGGAGGGACAGCATTAGGAGATACACCTAATGCTAAATGACGAGTTAATGGGTGCAGGAAATCAACATGGCACATGGATACATATGTAACAAACCTGCACATTGTGCACATGTACCCTAAAACCCTAAAGTATAATAAAATAAAATAAATAAATTAAAAAAAATAATAAAGGTAAAGGATATGCAGTTTATTGTCCTTTTCCACCTGCCCCGCAGGTCTGTCATTTTCCTCCTGTCCTTTTCTCTGTCCAGGGAGCTGACCCTTCTCCATTCCTCCCCTAAGATCTCCTACTGGTGGATTCTGATAAAGTTTAGTTAGTGAGAGGCACCAGCAAGAGACCAGGAGGTGGGAGGAAAGAGAAGTCTGTATTTTCCTCCCTGCCCTGGGCCATGTTTTCTGGAAGGTTCTGTCTCCTTTAGACAACAACTCCTGTTCTCACAGCTTCACAGCTTCAGCTTTCACTGGGCTCCCACAAACAGTATTTCCTTCCCGCTGGCTCTAGGAGTGGCAAAAACCTCTCCTCCCTGATGATCTCCAGGTGTCTATTTTACTTCTTGCTTCCCTTAACACTGCAACACGTCTGAAAATAAAATTCAGGGAAGTCTGTTGAACCACATGAGTTGGATTCAGCTTCCTGACAGGACCCTGACTGCTGTAAGGGGAATATTTTCCAAAAAAAACAAACTTTTGAGTTTTCAGAAAACAATCATCTTCCAGGCACTCAAACATTGGGAATGTCTGATTTCACACTTGGTCCAGCTAGGACAGGCCGTGTGGCTGTGTGTGATAAGCACTGGAAAGGGAGTGGAGAAACTCTTTGTGACCTCAGATAAGGCCCTCACACCATCCTATGGGCCTTCTTCTTCTTCTTCCTCTTCCTCTTCTTTCTTCCTCTTCCTCTTCTTCCTCTTCTCTTCTTCTCTTCTTCTTCCTCTTCTTCTTCTTCCTCCTCTTCCTCTTCTTCCTCTTCCTCCTCTTTCTCCTCTTTCTCTCCTTCTCCTTCTCCTTCTTCTTCTTTCTTCTTCCTTTTTCTTCTTTCTTCTCGCTCTGTCGCCCAGGCTGGGGTGCAGTGGCGTGATCTCGGCTCACTACAAGTTCCACCTCCCGGGTTTACGCCATTCTCCTGCCTCAGCGTCCTGAGTAGCTGGGACTACAGGCGCCCGCCACCACGCCTGGCTAATTTTGTTTTTGTATTTTTAGTAGAGACGGGGTTTCACCGTGTTAACCAGGATGGTCTCCCCCTCCTGACCTCGTGATCTGCCTGCCTCGGCCTCCCAAAGTGCTGGGATTACAGGCGTGAGCCCCCGCGCCCGGCCATGGGCTGTTTTCTTATCTGCAGTTGAGAACTGGTACCCGCTGCACTGTGTGATTGTGGAGGGCACAAGAGGCACCACGTGCCAAAGCCCTTCGAAACATGTGAAGAGTTAGGCCGTGGAACCCTGCGTGGTGTTTCTGTGGCTCTGTCCATGTTGTGCTGTTGATCCTCATTCTTTCTACTCCCCGTTCTACTAGCTGCTCTTTATGATTTTGCATTTCTGAATGTCATTAATTAAAGTTTAGATTTCCGTTTTAGTTTAAATTAATTACAGATATCCTGGTAGCATGGTTTTGTGATTGGGTGACTGGGTTCGGACATATGCGGTGGCAATTCTTGTTGGTTCACGCTTCGGCTTATGCATCTGTGACTCGATCTTTGGGACTTTGGGCCCCGGAATGTGCTGTGTAGCTTCTGGTGGGCTTTGTTTCCTTATGGAAAAAATCATAATAGTAACATCTACCAAGTATTCCTCACAGGGATGGTGTAAAGAGATAACAAAAAAGTGTGAGAGCATTTTTGAAATCAATAGGAACAATATCATTATTAGGAACCCCAGTGGGTTTCAGTTTCCTCTTCTATAAAATTGGAGATATAGAATGGAAAGTGTTGAGAGGTCCATTCAAACATCAACATTCTTAAGATTTGTGTCTCACAGTTTTGAGAAGATTTTACCAAAGACAAAAAATGGCATTGTTAACACACATCTTCCATGAACAATGCATGGAAAAGGTACGTATTTGTAAGGAGATAAAGTTAAAAGAGGTCATATAAGTGGGGGCCTAATCTAATAAGACTGTGGCCTTATAAGAAAACAAAGGGAGAGAGATTTACACACACATGCTTCGAAGAAAGGCCATGTGGAACAAAAAGGTGGCCCTCTGTGAAACAAGAAGAGAGTCCCCAGAACCCAGACATTCTGGCAACCTGACCTTGAAGTTCCAGCCTCCAAAACTGTGAGAAAACAAATATTCATTGTTTAAACCACTCCATCTATGGTATTTTTGTTATGGCAACTCAAGCTGGCTAATACATTTAGATTTGTTATTATAGATTATTAGCAACTTTGAAAATTTTTCAGGTCTTGCCAGGCACAGTGGCCCACGCCTGTAATCCGAGAACTTTGGGAGGCCGAGGAGGGCAGATCTCTTGAATCAGGAGTTCAAGACAAGCCTGGCCAACATGGTAAAACCCTGTCTCTACTAAAAATACAAAAATTAGCTGGGCATGGGGCAGGTGCCTGTAATCCCAACTACTTGGGAGGCTGAGGCAGGAGTATCATGTGAACTGGGGAGGCAGAGGTTGCAGTGAGCCAAGATCATGCCACTGCACTCCAGCCTGGGTGACAGAGTGAGACTCTGTCTCAAAAAAAATTCAGGTCTAGGGAGAGAAGATAATTAGGCATGTCTCAAAAGAAAAAGAATTATGCTATAATGAGTTTAAATAAAAATAAAAATGTAACTTCTCATACCTCACTATTAATTTTCCTTTCATAAGATGTGTCATTGTTTGTCCTCAATGTAGAAAAATCGGTTCTTGTGGGAGCTAGCCTAATTTTGAGAGAGTGATTTTATAAAGCCATCTAAAGGTAATTTTCTATTAATCTAACATGATTCATTTTAGAACACTAACTCTGACATGTAATCCAAAAAGCAGGGTATATGGTAAAAGGCACCCAGGATTGGGAGCCAGCTGACCTCATTTCTAGTCCTGCCTTGACAAATACTGACGTTGTGACTTTGAAGAAGTCATTTTATCCCTCAGGCCTCAATGTCCTCATCGGAAAAATAAAAGAATAGTACTTGAATGGTGTCTGGGGTCCCTTTGAGTTGTCACACTTTATAAATGTGTACATCAATGCATTGTAAGTTTGCTAAAGTAATGTTTCGGTCTGAAAGATGCCATAGGCTGTTAGAGGATGCTGTAAAAATAATGCTTATAGGTCTTCTAAGAATAGGAAAATATATTAATTGTACTCTTATTTTTTCAGTGTGTTAATTTCATTCCCCTAGAGTAGAAAATAAAATACTATACTTTTAAAATTACAAGGCAAAAGGAACAAAATCCATGTGTTCTTTTTTCAAGAACATTTTATGCAAATATGCCATTTAACAAATGTTGCTATACTACCCACCATACACTAGGTGGAAGCAAAGAGTAAGCTAACGTGTAAAAGCTTGGACAGTAATACGGTAAACAAACCACAATTTTCTGGATAGTAAAGGTCATTAAAATTATAGGTTATATTTCTTTTTTAAAGATGCTAATTAGAAAAGAAAATAGCAAATAACACTGCCTACTTAAGCCTTTGATACTAAGATGGACTGCTGTTTAAGCGAAATCTTTAAAAATTTTTATAAGAAAAAAATTATATTTAATACTTTCAACATTTATTTTAGATTCAGAGGGTACATGTGCAGATTTGTTACCTGGGTATATTGTGTGATGCCGAGATTGGGAGTACGAATGGTCCTTTCACCCAGGTACTGAGCATGGTACACAATAGTTTTTCAACCTTTGTCCTCCTCCTTCTCTCCCCCGTCTATGGTCCCCAGTGTCTATTGGTGCCATGTTTATGTCTATGAGTACCCATTGTTTAGCTTCCACTCATAAATGAGAACATGCGGTATTTGGCTTTCTGTTCCTGCATTAATTTGCTTAGAGTAATGTAAGCCTAACCTTTACTCTCCTTATAGACTCTGACTGGTACCATAAAAAAGTAAATACTAAATCCTTTATCTTAATTTCTAGAATCTGATTGGTCAATAAGCATAATGGAGTGACCAGTCAAATGGTTCTATTCATAGATCTCTTTTTTTCAAAAGTTTACAGAAAAAAGACATAATAAATTCAAAAAGGAATTCTCTAAAGCTTATGCTATTTTGAATTCAGTGATGGGAAGGAAATTTACCTCATTGCATATGATTTTACATGTCACTTCTTTAAAAAGTTGTATATCTACTTCTTCCTCTCAGAATTAATTGGGTCTTATGCTATAGTTTCTAAAATGTGAAATGATGGGGTGATTGCCATGTTACAAGCCTAAACATGACTTATGTTTTGAGGCTTATAGTGAATCAAAACTCAGTTTAATACCAGTTTCTATGCAAAGTGAATTGCTCAGAGCTACCCTTGAAATGCTTCGTGTGGAAAAAGAAGAGCCTCTTTATTGGAGGAAAGCATTTTGAAGTTGTTTGTGTAGGTGGCATGCAAGCGATACATTCTGTGCAAGGATAACTTCTGCATAGTGTTTTAGAGAAATACATTGTTTAGAGCACAAAATAGCATCGTTTGTGAAACAGCTGGTAGTCGATGCAAGGTGTGCTAACAATTATTTAATGGTGAGGCTGTAACTGATATTGAGAGAACTATTTTGGGGGGGTTATCATCAGTATAAGCAGCCCTTAACAATCTTTGTAACCTAGGGGCAATCATTTAGTTTCTATAGGGGCTCAGATTCCTGATGTGTAAAATATGAAGCCAAGGCCAGATCATCTTTAAGTTTCAGTGGTTACTTTCTAAGATTCTATAACAGTTTTTCCACTATGGCCAAGACAGAATGAATAAACTAGATTTTCAAAATTAGAATTTATCTTCTCAGCTTGGCTTTTTTTCCTCTTTGGCGCATAACAGAAAAGTAAAAATGGGAAATAAATAATATATGTGAAGAGGTTTGGGATCATCACTATGTTTGTTGGTGAATGCTGCCACTGATTGCCTGGGGAACTAAGAAGTGAAATTTTCTTCTGTAACCCATCACTACCTGCAACATTGACACAGGACCTAAGCACATAAAACAAGCTCGTTCATATGTATAGTTTGGGTTTTGACAGCTGCATTAGATGCTCACAGCGTAATAATTTATATGCTGGACATCTTTGGGCAACTTAATCTTCTGAGCCTCATTTCTGTAAAATGAAACTACCAATGACTTAAGAAAGCAGCCCTGAGGATTAAGCTAAAGACACAAGTGCTCATTAAAATGCCCTAGTAAGGGGAGAAGTTGTGAGCAATGCTGTCAACTATCCCTGAAAAATGTACGTTTCCAGACAAAATGGCAGCTCCTCTAATTTATTGGTATTCTTCAGCTCTAAATTTCATCAGTCCTGTTCATCAGAAAGAATAACAAGAGAAACAGAAGAAAGTACGAAAGAAAATGAGTGTATTTTACCTATCCTAGGTAGTAGAAAATTTTGAGCATTCTTCCATGAAAATTCTACAATTTGAACTCATTTTACTGGCCTGTATAAAATAGAATTTGTGGAACCTTTTATTTGGTATTTAATTACTTTCACATATTTCTAGTTTCTTTGGCATTGTGCTTTTTTTTGTTGTTGTTTAAGTTCCGGGATACACGTGCAGAACATGTAGGTTACATAGGTATACATGTGCCATGGTGGTTTGCTGTACCTATCAACCTGTCATCTAGGTTTTTGGTTTGTTTGTTTTTTGAGACGGAGTCTCGCTCTACAGCCCAGGCTGCAGTGCAGTGGCGCGATCTTGGCTCACTGCAACCTCTGCCTCCCAGGTTCAAGCCATTCTCCTGCCTCAACCTCCTGAGTAGTTGGGATTATAGGCACGTGGCACCATGCCTGGCTAATTTTTTTTGTAGTTTTAGTAGAGACGGGGTTTCACCGTGTTAGCCAGGATGGTCTCCATCTCCTGACCTCGTGATCCGCCCACCTCGGCCTCCCAAAGTGCTGAGGTTACAGACGTGAGCCACCGTGCTTGGCCCTGTCATCTAGGTTTTAAGCCCCACATGCATTAGCTATTTCTCCTAATGCTGTCCCACCCCTGGGCCCACCCCCCGATGTTCCCTTCCTTGTGTCCATGTGTTCTCATTGTTCAACTTCCACTTATGAGTGAGAACATGGCATTGTGCTTTATCCACAGGGATCATCCTATCAGCATGGGCTTGTCAATAGTTGGATAATCTTTCAAAGTTCCCATTAACTGTCACTTTTTAAGATGTTCGGTTAAATTCTGTGGAAAGTGGGAATTAATCTAGTCAAGCATATTCTTAACTTTCAATCACTCCAGAAAAACATTACAGAATGAAAGAATCCCTACCACATGCTATGATAAGCTATGCAAAGGGAACAATTGGCTTTTTCTTCTTCGCTATAATGGCCTAGCAGGAAGGGCCCTTAGCATCGTTATTTTCTGTGTAGTTGTTTCTCCTGTAGCATACTATATGTAAAAGTTAAACATTAATACCACTTGGGACTTTTACAGTGCATTTAATGGGCTCAGCATGTCTTAGAGCCAGTCTCTGAGAGCTGCAGTATCTCAACAGCACTCCTAATGGCAGGTTACTCTTTTTCTATTATATTAAAGACAGAAGGTGAAGGGAGAAAGAGGGTAAGTGGCTTATAAATGATTATCAGTAGAGGAACTAGACTGAATACTTGGGCCACGTTTTGACAGTTAGTCCAGACATTCAATCACAGATTTTGGATCATTGTGGATGTCTATGATAGTAATAACCTCACAGTAATAGCCATGGATAATGTAGAGAGTTTAATGGTATTTCTGCTTATAATGCTTCCAGAAGTTCTCAGTACTTAAAACATAAGGACAGTTACTTATTGCTGTCATTAATAATGACAGTTAATTACGTACAAATTAACAATGATAATGACCTGCACTTGGGTAAAGGCTGTACTTTAGACTTTGGAATTCAACTATTATATTAATACTGAACTCATTACTAAGCAGAAATAAGATTTCAATAAATATTTGTGGATTTTTTCAAAGAGCTTCAAAGTAAATATTAGCTCACTTGATTTCACAACAGCTTTGGGAGAAAGATTGGGTGGGTGTCGTTATGCTCATTTTCTGTGAATTGGATGAAGACTAATAAAATGGACATGGTCTTGGAGTCATAGGAAAGCTTGGGTTCTTAGGCTGGTTCTGCTCTTAATAGCTGTGTGATGTTGGGAAAATTACTTGACCTCTCTGAGTCTCAGTTTGTTTCGGCAGAAAAGTAGGGATATTACCATCAAACAGTTATTTTTAGGAATAAACGAGATTATCTATGCATGTCTCCAGCTCAATGTTACTAATCAGGATCCTGCACTTAGTAAAAGACAAAAATGAGATAAGAGGTCATGTCACCTGACTTTGGGCCAGTTGCCCTTTGCATTAAGTCAGATTTAAGGCAATAATTTGCTAGTCATTGTATCATGAACCATGGCCCAAACACTTGACAGACTTTGAAGATTTGTTATTACTTTGCCTTATGGAAGCCTAAAAAGTCATGATCATAAAACAATTAACATTTCTGCTGATCTGGAAAAAATGTCACTCAAATTGAGATGGATGTTCCTTTTTAAATTTCTTCCATTGTGGGCTGAGTGTGGTTGAGGTGAGTTTTTTGAGATGGCACTTTTTAGGTATCATTTCAGTTTAATATTCTATATTCCTCCTGTGGCCAGAAATACTCAGTAACTCCTTAACTTTAACTCTGACATGTTACCAATGTGTCAAGATGGGAACCAGTTGCTGCTGAATCTCTGGCTCAAGAGATCATTAAACAGATGCTAGAAGCAGAAGCCAGGCTTCTGAGACAGACGCTGGGCAGTGGATACTTTAAACTACTGAATGAACATAGGATGGCTGTGTTAGGTAACTTGGAGGTAGTAGAGAAGGAATAGCTTTTCATTGTCATGACTGTTGAGGTCACCTCCATCCCTGAAATTACATGAAAATTTATGAGCTTCCTAGGCTTTTGTTCTTTTGATGCTCAGACAGGCTTCTCTACTCTAGATTGAAGTCTCATGCATTTTCCACTAACTTAGAAGAACAGTATGGCATAATGGAAAAAGCATCGGTTTCTGATGAGCTGTGTAATGTTAGGTAGATCACTTAGCCTCTCTGTGTCCTTTTCTCCATGGTATAATGGTATAATAGAAGTTGAGAAGATCAGTCATGCTGACGTATTTTGATGCTTTGAACATTTAAAGTGCTAGCCAACTCTGGCTTGTAGAATAACGGATTACTAGCAGAAAGAGAAGGTTTATGCTGACTTACTTTTCAAATGCTCTGACTCTTCTACAGTGTTTGGTAGACTGGCTCTAGGCTCAGCTTTGTGCCTATCTAAAAAAAAAGTACATAATGCTATACTGATTCATTCTTCTCATTGCCTAGGATTACATTAGAAAATAAGCTCCATGAAGGCAAATATTCTTGTATGTTTTATTCACAGATGTGTCTAAAGTGCTTATAACATTATCAGACATACAACAGGTGATCAGTGAATATTTGTCAAATGACAAAATAATTTGAAGTAAGGAGGCACAGGCATCTACTGTTGCTCACCTTTTGATTGAGTGTGTGTGTGTGTGTGTGTGTGCACGCACATGCGTAGGTGCTGAGGTGGGCATGATAATAAGTATATATCGTTACAGATATTCTATCTCACTTTAAACGGTAAAATTTTCATTTCTTGATTTCCAGTATTGGGTCAGGTAGCATCTGCTTAAAGGACAATTTCTTCCTGACATTTTAATTCAAGTTTCAATTCAAATCCCACTAGTTCTGGTTGCCCCTGGATCAACACATTAGTACACTGAGCTTAATGATACCCTACCAAGCTTCCTGAAAGTCTTACAGAGATACACAATTACCAAAACCCACCTAGGGGGCCTGCACATTGAAGGAATCACTAATGGGATTTGAGAGGGAGTGTTGACAACACAATCAGTCTTTAAACGAAGAGTTTCTGTTGGAGCTAAAATCCAGTCAGAGAAGCAGGAGGTGATTTTATGATTTATACAAATCCACAAGAGCATCAGTAATAATCTGAGGCTAACTGAAACATTCAATGTCCAGTTTCTATTGAGTCCTGGAAAGACATTGCCTGGATTTATCTAGGCAAGTAGACTAGGTCAACTGGGATCCATGAGTATGTCATCAATAATGTTTACTTATCTGTTATTTAAGGAATTTTAATGAAAACCAAATCAGATGAAGTGAACTGTTTCTAATCTGATTTCTATGCATCTAGCTAAGCTCTCCTCTACTAAACAGAAGCCCAGGAAATCTAACAAAAACCAAATAAGTAGTGATCAGTAAACTGTAAGAAAACTGCAGTCTGCAGGGTCTGTGTCAACTGCTAATTTCTTTGGCGCTCTTGATTCTCACTTGCCTCAAGACACAGAGAGCTGTTATATCCACAGGAGAAAAAGCAACTGATGGAGTGTTCTCTCTCCTTAGGTTAGAAGGAATAACATCTCAAGACTGGACTTGTCATTGAAAGGTTTGAGTATCCCTTTAATTTCGTAGAATCATTTTCTTCTCCACATTACTAAACCCAGCATTTTGTATAAGTAAATTCGGAATCATTTTAACATGGCTTGAAGTCTTAAAATCACAGACTGCACTAGTATGATGCTGTCTCAGCTGCTTGGAAAGGAAGGCTCTGTCAACTACTATTACTATTAAATTTTCTCTCTGTTTAATAATTTAGCAAAGTAACACATTCACAGGGTAAAAATCCGAGTAGAATAGAAGGACTCATAATGAAACATAGCAGTTCCTCACTCATCCTTTTTCTATCCTCAGTTAGTTTTCTGGAGACAGTAGGTTTTTCTGCCATTCTGTTCTTTCCTCTTACTGTATGATTTTACTTTTTCTTGATCAATCGAATTCTATTAATCTTATGCTAAGAAAGAGTTTAGTTCATTTAAACTACTCTCTCCCAATATTTATGCCTGATATTTGACTTAGCCATTAGTTATCATTGTAACTGTTAATATAATAAACTGAAACCTATGTTTCGCCACGTCTTATTTATTCAATATCTCTTGCCTTCCTGCTGGGTGAGATTAAAATATTAACACCTTGCCTTATTTGCTGTCCTCTATCCTCATTGCCAGCTTCTGTCTTCCGTCAGTTCCACCTTTACTTCAAAAGAGTGGCTTTTACAGTTCTCACCATAAAGAAATAATAAGTATGTGAAGTGATGGATGTATTACTTAGCCTGATGTATTCAGTCCACGTGTATATATGTACTAAAACATTACATTGTACCTCTAAAATATATACAATTATTATTTGTCAATTAAAAATGTAAGAAACCCACGCCCCGCCGCACCCAAAAACCAAACAAAAAGTGTCAAGGTTGATCACGTTTACATTCAGTTTTATAACCTTGATTCACTTTTACATGTTTTACTGATAGGTAACATCCAAAAATTGAAAAACAGTAAGTGTTTATAGCGTCCTTATTATTTAAATGCATCCTGCATAGATTAGTAGTGTGCTATGATTACTGTTCTTCCCTGGCTTCACAATCTCTCTTCAAACTAGCATATTGAAGGGGTCTTCGTGACCTGAAACAACAAATAGATTGATTTTCAAATGTTTTCTTAACTGATTACCAAAGTAATGCTTATTTTAGATATAAAAATGTAAAGAAGAAACGTCTAAAGAAGAATTTTTAAAAATCCCACAATACAAAGGTATGTCAAAACTTCATCATTGGTTATTTCCAAATTTGATATTCTTCTCCATTGAAATGGCACGTTGAAGACTCAGATTGACCCCTCCAATATTGCAGGAAAGTGGTGAGTGTTCGCAGTCACCAACAGGCATAAATTAATGAGGCACGTTTCCAAACCTTGCAACCCACCCCTTTATCCTAGTCTGTAATTTATTGGAAAGATAAAGAACATTTGATTGAACCCATAAGCACCCTTGATGATCATATTAGCATTTCCTTGTGTCTTTCTATAATTTCTTCCCCATTCTGGTTGTTTGAGAATAGAAAACAGTTGCTCTTCAGCCTCACTCTTTTTTTAAAGAAGAGTCTGTTATCCCAGGTGGCTTAATGAGCCACCCTATACATCTGGTTTCCACCTTCCCGAATTTACTTCCTTGAGAGTCAGGAGCAGACTCTTAGGATGTAAGCACAACAGCTCTTTCCGTTACTCACTCACTCACTCACTCACTCACTTCTCTGCATCATCCATCATTGCTACCTATAGCTTCTTCCTCAAGGTCCTTCCCTTTGTTTTTAACATTGTGCTCTTCTGACTCTTCTATTTCGAATAGCCTCTTCCATCATTTGTTCTTTTTGTAATTGCTCTACTACTCCTTCTGCTCCCTTCTGACTCTGGGCAATGCAGTTTTGCTATAAAATGCTCTCTTGCTCTGCCTTCCTCTTGTTTTGGCTTCCTTTCTGGAAGTACATGGTTCAACCCTGAGCTCTATGTAGTCAACCCCAAATCTATGTGTCGGCCCTGACTATTGTTAACATGTTTTTCTTTTTTAGTTGGCACACATAATAACTGTACATATTTATGGAATACAGAGTGATATTTTGATACACAAATACAATGTATTAGGATCACATCAAGGTAATTAGCATACTCATCACCTCAAACATTGATCACTCCTTTGTGTTGTGAACATGAAACAATTTCTTTTCTGGTTTTTTAAAGCACATAATAAATTATCATTAACCATATTTACCCTACAGTGTTATAGAATGCTAGAACTTATTCCTTCTATCTAACTGTAATTTTGTATTGTTACCCAGTCTCTCTTCATCCTCCTCTCCTCCTTACATTTCCCAGCCTCTAATAACCACAATTCTATTCTCTACTTCTATGAGCTCATATTTTTGTAGTTTCCACATATGAATGAGAACATACGGTTTTATCTTTCTATGTCTTGCTTATTTCACTCAACAAAATGTCCTCCAGGCTCATCCATATTGCCACAAATGACAGGATTTCATTCTTTTTTATGGCCGAATAGTGTTCTATTGTGTACATGTCCCACATTTTCCTTATCTATTCACTTATTGATGAACTTTTAGGTTGATTTTTTTCTTTGCTATTGTGAATAATGCTGCAATAAATACTGAGGTGCAGGTATCTCTTTAATATACGGATTTCCTTTTCTGCTTCTACTGAACATTTGCAGCTATTTTTGGATATCTCCATTTGGAGGTTCATCTGACCTCTGAGAAAAAAGTGGCCTAAACTAAATGAATTCTCTTTTCTTTTCTTCCTGGAATTATTCAAACACTCGTGTTACCTGGTTCAACACTCAATAACTATTCTTTACACCTTTCCCTGGCATTCCTCCTTCAGTGAGGAATCCTAATATTTGATGTTCTTTCTTCTTCTCTCTATGTCCACTGCTGCTTTGCTTTCCTAGTTCTGATTCTAGTAAAAATTCTCCTATGAAAAGCTAATAAAGATATAGGAAAAAAACTAAACAAGTGTTTTTCCATCCCTCACACTCCACTCAACAGAACACTTCTGATACCAGATGTGTAGGGGGTTTTCCTCACGCACCAACCAAGCAATTCTCCAGTAGACATCAGTTGACATCCTCTACTAATTCAATTCTGACACTATTTACCTGGAGATAGTATCAGATCCCAGAGGCTGAGCACTCAGATCCGTAAGACTTCTCCCCACTTCAGATGGCAGTCACAAGCACAGGCTGTGACCTGCTTCTGACCAATTGGCTATAAATCAGGAGTTCCCATGATACTTTCCTTGGGTTTGATCAGTCTGCTAGAGTGGCTTACAGAACTTGGAAACACTTTACTTATGTTTACTTGCTTATTATAAAGGACATTACAAAGGATACAGATGAACAGCCAGACGAAAGAGCTGCATAGGGCAAGGCATGTGGAAAGGGGAGTGGAGCTTCCGTGCCTTGTCCAGGCCTGCCAATCTCCAGGCACCTACACAAGTGAGCTCAATGATCTGGAAGCCCTCTGAATCCTGTTCTTTTGGGTTTTTTAACATTTATTTTTATCCTAATTTAATTTTATTTTTTTGAGACGAAGTCTCACTCTGTCTCCCAGGCTGGAGTGCAGTGGCGCGATCTTGGCTCACTGCAGCCTCCACCTCAGTCCCGTGAGTAGTTGGGACTACACGTAAACACCATCACATGCGGCTAATTTTTGCACTTTTAGTAGAGACGGGGTTTCACCATGTTGGCCTGGATGGTCTCAAGCTCCTGACCTCAGGTGATGTGCCTACTTTGGCCTCCCAAAATGCTGGGATTACAGGTATGAGCCACCACGCCTGGCCTCTTTTGGGTTTTTATGGAGGCTTCATTATGTAGGCATAATTGATTACATCATTGGCCATTGGTGATCAACTCTACCTTCAGCTCCTCTCCTCTTCCCAGAGGTCTGGGGTGGGGCTGAAAGTCCCAACCCTCTAATCATGAAGTTTTTCCAGTGACCAGCCTCCATTGTGAAGCTATCTAGTGGCTCCGAGCCACCAGCCATCTCATGAGCATAGAAAAAACACTCATTGCTCCAGTGACAGAGCTGTGTGCCAGGAAGTGGGATCAAGACCAAATATATATTTAATGGTATCACAAGATGGAACTCTATATATGAAGGCTTGAGAGAGAGACACACACACATAATATCATCCAGATAAAGGAGTAGACAGTCTTAATCATTTTAATTAACAATCTACCTGCTTTTAAACTAAAGAGCTTCTGCACAGCAAAAGAAACTACCATCAGAGTGAACAGGCAACCTACAGAACGGGAGAAAATTTTTGCAATCTACTCATCTGACAAAGGGCTAATATCCAGGATCTACAATGAACTCAAACAAATTTACAAGAAAAAACAACCCCATCAACAAGTGGGCAACGGATATGAACAGACACTTCTCAAAAGAAGACATTTATGCAGCCAAAAGACACACGAAAAAATGCTCATCATCACTGGCCATCAGAGAAATGCAAATCAAAACCACAATGAGATATCATCTCACACCAGTTAGACTGGCAATCATTAAAAATTCAGGAAACAACAGGTGCTGGAAAGGATGTGGAGAAATAGGAACACTTTTACACTGTTGGTGGGACTGTAAACTAGTTCAATCATTGTGGGAGTCAGTGTGGCGATTCCTCAGGGATCTAGAACTAGAAATACCATTTGACTCAGCCATCCCATTACTGGGTATATACCCAAAGGATTATAAATCATGCTGCTATAAAGACACATGCACACGTATGTTTATTGTGGCACTATTCACAATAGCAAAGACTTGGAACCAACCCAAATGTCCAACAATGATAGACTGGATTAAGAAAATGTGGCACATATACACCATGGAATACTATGCAGCCATAAAAAGGATGAGTTCATGTCCTTTGTGGGGACATGGATGAAGCTGGAAACCATCATTCTCAGCAAACTATCACAAGGACAAAAAACCAAACACTGCATGTTCTCACTCATAGGTGGGAATTGAACAATGAGAACACATGGACATAGGAAGGGGAACATCACACTCCGGGGCCTGTTGTGGAGTGCGGGGAGGGGGGAGGGATAGCATTAGGAGATATACCTAATGTTAAATGATGAGTTAATGGGTACAGCACACCAACATGGCACATGGATACATATGTAACAAACCTGCACGTTGTGCACATGTACCCTAAAACTTAAAGTATAATAAAAAATAAAAATTAAAAAAAAAAACACAAAAAATCTACCTGCTTTTTTTCTGAGCTCTTCCAGAAACACAGCCCCGCACCTCCTCCTTGCTAAAATATGTACATTTCCCCATTATCTACTTAATAAAATCCAAACTCCTAGACTTGTGTTTACATCTATATTTAAACCTTATATTGTACTACATGTCTTCATGGAAATTTTACCAGAGTGTAACACACATGATTTTTGAGTAGTTTTTCTGGTTCCCCCTCCCAACTTCTTAGCTGGAATAGAAGCTGCCTAAAGCAGGAGCTTGTCTGCCTTGTTCACTGCTGAATTTCCTGAGCTGAGAACATAGCCTGATACATAGCATGCTCTCAAGATTCATTAGACAAATGAATAAATGAATGAGGAGTTATTGTCCTTACCTTCTGCTTTCTGGCCACATGCCCTCTTAGACAGCACTTATCTGTTATGAGCTGAATTGCGTTTTAATCAAAATTCATATGCTGAAGCCCTAACACCCAGTATCTCACAGTTTGACTATATTTGGAGATAGGGCCTTACAGAGGTGATTAAGTTAAAAAGTGGTTTGTTAGGATGGGCTTTCATCCAATTTGACTGGTTTCCTGTAAAAAAATTTGAAAAGGAGGAAGAGGAAATTTGGGCACAGAGAAAGATATAAGATGAATGTACACACATAGAGGAAACGCCACGTGAAGAAAGGCAACAGTGAGTCTGCGTGCCAACAGATAGGCTTCAGAAGGAGCCAACTCTGCAGACACCTTGACTTGGACTTCTAACCTACGAAACTGTGAGAAAAGAAATTTCTGTCGTTTAAGTCATCCAGTCTGTGGTATTTTTGTTATACATTTACTTTTGCAGGAGTACTCTGTTAAACCTTTTACATACAATCCTAATAAGAATCCTGTGATGTAGATATTTTTATGATCCCCATTTTACAGATAAAGAAATGGAAGAATTGAGATGTTAATTAACTTTTTTATGGTCAAACAGCCAGGGTTTGGAATGTAGGCAAGTTGATTCACCCTGTTCCTTCTACTTGATACACCTTCCCCTTTACTTCTGAATGGTAAATTCTAACCATCTGTAAAGCCACAGGACATGTCTTTTTTCACTAAATTTCCCCACTTTGGCTTCAATCTTATATTGTGATATTTGTTTTACTTTATGTTTAGTTCCAAATTTGTTGTAGATGCCTGCTCAGGAATCTGCTTAGCTCTCCAGGATGGGGGTCTCACATTATTCACCATAGCCCTTTGACATTAAACCTAAACCCTTCTGGGATGAGAGTCTATTATGGGCTGAATTGGAACCTGGATCCTGATTGCTGGCTGATAGGTATCCTGGCTATACACATGCCAATTTACATGTATTTAAAAATTCACTTGTCTCAGAATTCCATGTTCTATTCTCTGTTGCATGTGTAGGAATCTGCTAGCCTGATATTGATTACATCCCTGGATCATCATTGTTCATATTTCCCTATAGCCTTTATATATAGTGTTCTACTCTTTATATGCACTTTCCCCAGAATCAGAAGTTTAGTCTCCCCTAAAGTCCCCAGCTTACTGTGCATAGTCCAGGCATGACCTGTGATAGTCAATCCTTAGATTTCTGTTAACGATTCACCCATTCATTCACACATGCATTCACTTACTCATTTGTTCTTCTGTTTATCCATCTAACTGGGAGCTTTTTATATGCCAGGTATAACACAGATCAAGGTCAGTTTCTTGATTTGATACTAAAAACATCAACAAGCTTTTAATGCTACTGACAGTCTACAAAAATATTTCCAAATTAACCTACACTAAAATGTAATTTGAAAACATATCACTGATGAGATTCAGGTATCTTTCTACATGTCACCAGGAAGCAATCTAAAATAAAATCAGTAACAAGTAAGTTGCAAACTAGGAAATTATAACATGTCATGAGGATATGTTAAATGAAGGCTAGCTGTGGTGTGATAAGGGACAACTGAAGTTTCCGAGGATCTGGAATACCGAAAAAGGAATACTGTGGAAAAAGACAGATTAGTGCTGCTCTGGGACTGCCTAGGAGAGAGAAACTCAATCCAGAACTAGCATGTTAGTGAGGGTGACAACTGAATAGAATAATGAGTCCAATTTAGCAAACATTTTTGAGCAGCCCCTAAATACTAGACAATTGTAGGCTGCAAATGGGAATCAGATATAGTCCTTGTCCTCAAGTAGTGGGGAAAACAGACACATAAAATCTTAGCTTTACTAGAGGTAGGAGTGAGGCAAGTGTGGCTGTCAGCAATATCAAGCAACACCTCAGATGTGCTATTATCTGAAGTGATATCAGATACTGTCAAGATCCAAATTTTCTAGGCTTCTAGGCTTCTCTCTCTTTTTTTTTTTTTTTTTTTTTTTTTTTTTTTTTTTTTTTTTTTTTTTTGAGACGGAGTCTCACCTTGTCTCCCAGGCTGGAGTGCAGTGGCGCGATCTCGGCTCACTACAATCTCGGCCTCCCGGGTTCATGCCATTCTCCTGCCTCAGCCTCCCGAGTAGCTGGGACTACAGGTGCCCGCCACCACGCCCAGCTAATTTTTTGTATTTTTAGTAGAGACGGGGTTTCACTGTGTTAGCCGGGATGGTCTCAATCTCCTGACCTCGTGATCCACCCACCTCTGCTTCCCAAAGTGCTGGGATTACAGGCGTGAGCCACCACGCCTGGCCAGGCTTACCTCTTAATGAAAGGAAGATAGTACAATTCCGAGACTTCTGTCTGATAGTAGAAAACAAGAAAGAAAAAATGGAGATCAATACATTTTGGTGGGTAATATGAGAACTATGCTGGATATTTAATATTTTCCTCTCCCAATCCATTTCATTCTTCTCCACTCTTCTCCCTGTATATAAGTTATACAGTCTATTTTGTTAACAGCAGTACAAACTGCTGTATTTTGTTACAGCAGTACAAACAGACTAAGACACCACTTTCTGAATTTAAACAAGTTTCCACTGTGTCAAAATTGAGAAGAGCATGCACTGAGTAGCTGATAAAATCGATTCCATTTAATTGGAATGATATTTCTCACTACAAAATAATGAGGTAGTAATATGACTGATAAATTTTTCACATGCACTTAGATTTGTAAATCAACTGGTTAACCGAGAACAACCAATAAAATTAGATTTCTGAACTCTGCAAAGATGAAGACGAGACCTCGAAGTAGAAAGGAAATAGGAAACTCAAGTAACTAGCCAGACTCACCTAATGCTACAGGAATAACGCATATTTAGAGTTGCTGGTCTCGTATGGTGATACGGACCCAACCACAATCTAATTACCAGGATTGGAGTTGAGTCTGCTACTGCCCATGAAATATAGTTAAAATAACTAGTCCTTATGGGATTTCAGGATTGTTAGTACTGTGCTAAGAAAGGGATGTCCCTCAGGTTCTAAGGAAACAAGGCTCTGCAGAATTATAACTAACTTCTGGATGCAACCACAGGGTTTTAACATTTAAAGGTAACATTGGTCAGTCTGATCTACCATCCAGGCAGCCCAGTTAGCCATGGGAAAACCAGAAGCTATTTTCTTAAATATATTTTCTAACATAGCTTAAACATGATAGAAATATTGAAATGTGGTTTAATTCTCTTGGTCGAAAAAGAAAATGTGATCTGTAAATGATTCTATAAACTTTTGACTTAATTTCTCTTAATTTCTGACCAGTGTGTCAAGTATGATTTTGTTAGTCACATCTGCAGCATTTGCAGGCTAACACATCTATTTTATCCAAAATCATAGCAAAATGAGTTGGATATATAAAAATATTTGGCAAATGTCACAAGTAGATTCAGTGAGGAAAAGCCTAATTTCTAAGTCACACATGTGTACTCAAGGGTGCTGAGTTGGATGAGCACATATTTTACAAAGAACTGGGCAGTTCTGGTCCTTGTTTTATCATGAGTCAGGAGCACAAAAGTGAACTAAATAACAGAAATCAAAAGGCAAACATTGACACTGGAAGCTCACAAGACTTAGCAAGAAACACATTCTTAAAAGTCATTAAACAATTTTGAAAAGAAATTCAAGCTGCGGGGACTGAGCTCTGAGATCAGAACAATAAGCTCCATGAACTGGAACAGAGGCTTTCTGAAAGCAGTTTTGAAGAATACTTTTCCCAGACAAGCTTCTTTGTGAGGGGATTTTTTTTTTTTTTTAACAAACATGCCTATTTTTGACTTAGCTCAGAAATGAAATATTTCAAAAGCCCTTTCAAGCTCTGTATCTCTAAAATTACTCTTTCAAAGTTACACTTTAAGGGGTACTAGAGGATTGAGATTAAGAGGGATACCAAGTTTGTAAAATTTTCATAGGCATGATAAAGACGCACAAAAATCCCCACCCACCCCCAATAATTTCTTTAGTGTTTTAGATAAAACAAAGAAGTACCAGTTGGAAAGGATGGCACTGTTAACAGAGTTGGGAAAGTGTTTCAAAATTCAATTTTGACAAAAGAAAGAGTAAGACAAAAATTGCTTTCTTTCTGGGTTTAGGAGTTTTACAAAGTGAATTTTAATAAGAAATATTTTTATAAGGTTTGTTTTCCATAATTAATGTCATTGAATATAAAAATATAGCAGACCCTTGAGCAACAAGGGTTTTAACTACATGGGTTCGCTTATATATGGATTTTCTTCAATAAATATATTGAAATATGTTTTGAAGTTTGTGACGGTTTGAAAAAACTCACAAACCATATAGCCCAGAAATATTGAAAAAAAGCTAAGGAAAATATATGTCATAAATGCATAATACATATGTAGATACATCTATTTTATTATCTATTACCATAAAATATACACAAATCTATTACAAATATTGAAATTTATCAAAAGTTACACTCACATTTAAAGACTGTACATGGTGCTATTAATAGTCGAGAGAAATGTAAACAAATGTAAAGATGCAGTATTAAATAATAACTACATTAAATTAACAGAACATACTGTACTACTGTAATAATTCTGTAGCCACCTCTTGTGGCTATTGAGGTGAGCTCAAGTGTTTTGAGTATCTACTTAAAATGCGATGTGACCTAACCATTGCTGCATGAGCAGTTCATCTCTCCAGTAAATTGCATATTGCAGTAAAAACTGATCTCCTGTGGTTCTTGCATATTTTTCATCTCGTTTAATGCATCTTGAATAATATTATGGGGCCCATATGAAGTGCCACTAGTGATGCTGGAAGTGTTCCCAAGAAGCAGAGAAAAATCATGATATTACAAGAAAAAGTCTAATTGCTTGCTATGTACCATAGATTGAAATCTGTAGTTGTGGTTGCTGCTATTTCAAGATAAATGAACACAACATAAAACCATTGTTAAAAAGAAAAGAAAAGGAAATATGTGAAACTGTTGCTGCAGCTAGGCCAGTGGGCGTAAAAACTTTGTACTTTCTGCAAAATACCTTTTAATTTCATATTGAAAATTCAACTTTTATGTGGATATAGGATTGCTATGATTTAAGAAGTTTAGTCATTATATGACAACTTAAAGCAAAAGGAAGGTGATGGATCTAAAGCTGGAGAATTTAATGCCAGCAAAGGATGGTTTGGTGATTTTAGAATGTAGTTTGGCTTAAAAAACATCAGGGTAACAGGAGAAGTAGCTTCTTCAGATGAGTTTGCAGATGCCATTAAGAAAATCATTGAGGAGAAAGGATATCTGCCTGAATAGGTTTTTTTTCCCTCTTTTTTTTTAATCATACTTTAACTTCTAGGGTACACGTGCACAATGTGCAGGTTTGTTAAATATGTATAAATGTGCCATGTTGGTGTACTACACCCATTAACTCATCATTTACATTAGGTATTTTTCCTAACACTGTCCCTCCCCCCTCCCCCTGCCCCACAACAGGCCCCTGTGTGTGATGTTCCCCACCCTGGGTCCAAGTGTTCTCATTGTTCAATTCCCACCTATGAGTGAGAACATGCTGTGTTTGGTTTTTTGTCCTTGCGATAGTTTGCTCAGAATGATGGTTTCCAGCTTTATCTATTTCCCTGCAAAGGACATGAACTCATCATTTTTTTTTAAATTATTATACTTTAGGTTTTAGGGTACATGTGCACAATGTACAGGTTTGTTACATATGTATCCATGTGCCGTGTTGGTTTGCTGCACCCATTAACTCGTCATTTAGCATTAGGTATATCTCCTAATGCTGTCCCTCCCCCTCCCCTCAACCCACAATAGTCCCCAGAGTGTGATGTTCCCCTTCCTGTGTCCATGAGTTCTCATTGTTCAATTCCCACCTATGAGTGAGAACATGCGGTGTTTGGTTTTTTGTCCTTGCAATAGTTTACTGAGAATGATGTTTTCCAGTTTCATCCATGTCCCTACAAAGGACATGAACTCATCATTTTTTATGGCTGCATAGTATTCCATGGTGTATATGTGCCACATTTTCTTAATCCAGTCTATCGTTGTTGGACATCTGGGTTGGTTCCAACTCTTTGCTATTGTGAATAGTGCCGCAATAAACATACGTGTGCATGTGTCTTTATAGCAGCATGATTTATAGTCCTTTGGGTATATACCCAGTAATGGGATGGCTGGGTCAAATGGTATTTCTAGTTCTAAGTCCCTGAGGAATCACCACACTGACTTCCACAATGGTTGAACTAGTTTACAGTCCCACCAACAGTGTAAAAGTGTTCCTATTTCTCCACATCCTCTCCAGCACCTGTTGTTTCCTGACTTTTTAATGATGGCCATTCTAACTGGTGTGAGATGGTATCTCATTGTGGTTTTGATTTGCATTTCTCTGATGGCCAGTGATGATGAGCATTTTTCATGTGTCCGTTGGCTGCAAAAATGTCTTCTTTTGAGAAGTGTCTGTTCATATCCTTCGCCCACTTTTTGATAGGGTTGTTTGGTTTTTTCTTGTAAATTTGTTTAAGTTCTCTGTAGATTCTGGATATTAGCCCATGAATAGGTTTTTAATTCAGACAAGTGCCCTATTCTGGAAAAAAATGCCACAAAGGACATTTATTAGTAAGGAATAGAAGCAAGCACTTGGATTTCAGGCAGAAAGGGATAAGCTAATGCTACTGTTTGTGCAAATGCAGTTGTGTTTATGATCAGGACTGCCCTTACCTATAAAGCTGCTAAGCTACTAGGCTAAAAGGGAAAAGATCAACACTAGCTGCCAATCTTTTGGTTGTGCAACAGGAAAGCCTGGACAATGAGAACACTTGTTCTGAATTGGTTCCATTAATGCTTTGTCTCTGAAGTCAGGAAGTACCATACCTGTAAGGGACTGTTTTTTAAAGTTCTTTTGATTTTGAACAATGCCATTAGCCACCCAGAGTACCATGAGTTAAACACTAAAGGTGTTGCAGTAGTCTACTTGTACTGAAGTAGTCTACATGGTTTTTAGGAAAACATGATGTCTCTAATTCAGCCTCTAGATCAGGGGGTTATAAGGATCTTTAAGGGTGATTACACACAGCACTCTACAGAGAGGGTTGTCAACACTGCAGAAGAATATCCCAGTAGAGAGAATAACATAAAAGTCTGGATGCATTAGACCACTAAAAAATGTCATCATTGTTATAGAGAAAGCTGTGAAAGCCATTAAACCTAAAACAACAAATTCCTGCTGGAAACAACTGTGTCCAGATAGGCATGACTTCACAAGATTTATGACAAAGCCAAACAAGGAAGTCATAAAAGAGATTATGGATATGGCAAAAAAGGCAGCAAGAGAAGGTTTCAATATAGGATCTTGGAGAAATTCAACAGCTTAGTGGACACCTCTATTAAGGTGTCTCTAATTAATAGAAAATTAATGGAAGATGACTTGGTGGAGATGTGTGCTTCCAATCAATGGCAGATGATGAGGAAGAACATGTAGAAGAAGCAGTTCCAGAAAACAAATTGACATTAAACAATCTGGCAGAAGCGTTGTGATCACTCAAGACTGCTTTTGAATTCTTTTAGGACATGGGCCCTTCCATGATATGGGCCCTTCCATGATATCGGCATTGAAACGAAAGCAAACGGTGGAAGAATAATTGGTACCATATAGAAACATTTTTAGAGAAATATAAAAGCAAAAACATCAGACAGAAATTATGACATATTTCTGTAAAGTTAAACTGAATGTGTCTGTCTCTCCTGCCTCCCCTTCTATATCTTCTACCTCTTCCGCCTCTGCTATCCCTGAGACAGCAACACTCTTTTTCTTCCTCCTCCTCCTCCTCAGCCTACTCAATGTGAAGACAAGGAGGATGAAGGCCTTCATTCTGATCACTTTTACTTAATGGATAGTAAATATATTTTCTTATGATTTTCTTAATAATGTTTTCTTTTCTCTAGCTTTATTGTAAGAATACAGTATATAATGTATATAACATATCAAATATGTGTTAATCAACTGTTTATGTTATTGGTGTGGTTTCTGGTCAACAGTAAGCTATTAGTAGTTATGCTTCTGAGAAGTCAAGAATCATGTGGATTTTTGACTGTATGGGGGTTGGCGCCCCTAACCCCTGTGTTATTCAGGTGTCAACTGTAGAACCAAAAGTCTGGATGTATTTATTATTTGAACCATACAACAAGAACAATAAAGAGACAAGACTCTCCAAATAAAAATTATTTTCAGGAGAAAGGGTATCAAACTCAGAGTTAACTTACTTAAGTGGCTACTAATGGTCTTACCCATACATTTGATACTTGATTATTTAATCACAGAGTTGGTTGGTTTGATTTTTATCATGTGCAAAAATGCCTAGTGAGGTAGTTTACATTAAAGAGTCAGACTCAGAAAATATTTTGCCTAGCTTGATTCTGCATGAAAATATGAAGATATTCATGAAGATATATATTTATGTGTATCAACCTAAACATTACAAAAATGAATTAAAGCAAGAATTTTTCTTGATAAGAAGATGTGTGCAAATTATTGGTTTTGAATAATTTAATTTCAAAGTTCAAATTTAATTAAAACTACACATTAGACCAAAAATGGTGTTTAGTTTTAAATACATAGATTTAAGGCAATTCAAACTTGTAGTGTTCCTATTTTGGTAGAGTGCTTTTCCCTGCTAGTTACCAGAGGCACTGCCCTTGTTTCTCTGTAGCATTTTGTGTTCTCCAGATAGATAGTAACCTGACAAAATTACTATTCTGTCCATGGATGGACTATGCACATTGCTTTTGCATACCTAGTTTCCTTTGTGCAGCTACCAACCCAGGCTGACCAAACAGATATACCTGTTCACAATAATATTCAATAAGAGGCTTTCCTAACATTTGATAAGTGGATGCAGGAAGAGAGGCTTTTTCTTTGTCCTGGATCACATGCTGTGAAGACCATCTAGTTGGAATGCCAACAGCCTTCTTTTCTAGCTGCTGGGACAAAAAGCCAGAGAGAAAAGCAGAATAAAGACAGAGAGATGCAGAGCGCAGGACCTGACCCTGCCTGAAGCCTTAGACTTTCTAATAAGAGACAATGACTCTTTTTTCTGTTGTAAGCTAGTTTGTGTTGGGTTTCTGTCCCTCACAGCCAAAATAATCCTGGCTAATTCAACAAATAAGCGATAGAAAAAGCTGAAAGGGAAACAATTTACAGGAAAATATAAGGCAGTGCATCTAGCTGTTAGCCACATATGGCAAAAATGAGCTTTTTATGTGTTTTCAGATATATAATAAATGAGAAAAATAAGAATGTTTGCCTTAATGTATCTCAAACATAGAGACTGTTAGTACATTTTACAAAAGTGTACGACATGCTTTAGTCTGCCAGTTAATTTTAAAAATTGCGTTTATTTAAATTTTTAAATTAAAAACATTATTTAAAAAATTGACAGATAATTGTAATGTATTTTCATGTACAACATGATGTTTCAAAGTCTATATACACTGTGAAATGACTAAATCTAGTTAACACATGCATTACCTAACACAGTTATCATTTTTGTGGTGAGAACACTTTACATCTACTCTTAGCGTTTTTCAAGATTACAATAGTGACTTTAGAAGAAATATACTGGCCAGGAGTGGTGGCCCACGCCTGTAATCCTAGCACTTTGGGAGGCTGAGGTGGGTGGATCACTTGAGGTCAGTTTGAGACCATCCTGGCCAACATGGCAAAACCCTGTCTCTACCAAAAAAATAAAAATAAAAAAATTAGCCAGGCATGGTGGCACACACCTGTAATCCCAGCTACTAGGGAGGCTGAGGAAGGAGAATCACTTGAACCCTGGAGGTGGAGGTTGCAGTGAGCCGAGATCGTGTCACTGCACTCCAGCCTGTGTGATGGGAGCAAGACTCTATCTCAAAAAAATAAAAAATAAAAATAAAAGAAGTATATTTACACATCAAAACCTTGATCACTTTAGTAAAAAAAAAATTGTCAATGACATATATTTGGTTATATGGAATTAAATCACTGTTTTGATAAATTATTTAATGACAATATGCTTTAGCCATTATATTAGTACCTTCTCACACTGCTCTGAAGGAATACCCGGGACTGGGTAATTTAAGAAGGAAAGAGGTTTAATTGACACACAGTTCAGCATGGCTGGGGAGGCCTCAAAAAACTTACATTCATGGTGGAAGGGGAACACATCCTTCTCCACATGGCAGCAGGAAGGAGAAGAATGAGAAACCAGCGAAGGGGGAAGCCCTTTATAAAACCATCAGATCTTGTGAGAACTTACTACCACGAGAATAGCATAGGGGAAACTGCCCCCATGATCCAATTACCTCCCACCGGGCCCCTCCCATGACACGTGGAGATTATGGGAACTACATACAATTCAAGATGAGAATTGGGTGGCGACACAGCCAAACCGTATCAGCCGTATATACAGGTAGGTTTAGGTAAAGATTAAAGGTTTAGGGAGGTTAATGGCAAAATATTCAGAGTAATTCATCTGACCTTAAACGATCCTCCACGCCCTCACTACACATATGCAAAAGAACATGCAAATATACTTAATTATTGCACATTACAAAGCAACTATTACTGAGTTAATTGCAAATTTATAGTCAATAAATCCAGGGAAATGAAATTGTATGATGAAATTTGGATGTAATTGAACAGGCAGAGTAAGAAATCCTTATATCTCCGTCCGTTTACATGCCAGATTGGTTTGATTCTTTTGTTTGTTAGTTCTGTTTCATCAAAGTGTTTACCTGAACTGATTTCTTGAATTAAGACATCAAATAAGGTGAACTGGTTTATGAGTAAACACCACCTCAATAACTCACACTATCATATCAGATCACTCTCTAATGGCTTCACAAGTATTTGTCCCAACAGTCCTTTCCTTATTCCCTTTCCTGAACCTACGAATAAAACCTGAATGCTTTGACCTTGAGTTCACTGCTCTACTTACAGTTCAGGGTTCTCTTCAAGATTACTGCCACTAAATGCTATAAATGTAGAATTCCACAGTTAGAAGGGACTCTAAAATGCCAATTTCACTTACTAATTCTACAAATGAAAACTCAAGCTCAGGGCTCTGTCATACCCATCCAAGGTTTCAAGTGGCAGAGCTGGTCCTGGACACACATCCCAGAGGCCCAGCCCAATGCTTCTATTGGAAAGCCATTACACAGATGCTCTGCACACAACTGAGGACTTTTCACTGTATTGATTTGGTTTCATGCAAGTTTTTATGTCTCAGCATAACATGATAAATCTGTGCTAAATGTTCAAATTATCTGAATGGATTGTCATATTCAATAATTAAAAAGTTAATATTGAAGAATAATAGTTCTTTATAGAGTTTTATTTCTGCTAAGTATTAAGAGCATTTTGTGTGTATTAACTCATACAAATGATTCTTAGATTTTTTAGTAGAAAGTCATACTAATCATTCTGGTAATCCTATTCACTTTTCATTAAGTTCTCTTTTATATAGGAGGTCTTAGGCTACATTTTGTGTAGCTTGTTTGTTTTTAAGTTGACAGATCAAGTAAGGTGTACTGGTTTACAAACTGGTTTACACAAGGTGTAACTATGTTACATCTCAGTTACATAGTACACAAAGTAAAATATATTAAATTGAATAAAGTTTTGTATGAAATCCTGAATATAGTCTGGTTTTATGAACTATCATTTTTTTTTGGCTACATGAAAGAGTTAGAAAGAAGTCTCTGTTTTCCAGAATAAAATATCTTTTTAGAAACTTTGAAGCAACAGATCTTTAAGGATTCTGGATAAAAATGTCTGTGATGAAAAGATAGATGCTTGGGGTGATGAATATCCCATTTACCCTGATGTGATTATTACTCATTCTATGTATGTATCAAAATATCTCATATACCCCATAAATATATACACTTATGTACCCACAAAAATTAAAAATAAAAAAATTTAAAAAATATCTGTGGTGGAATACCAAAGATGCCTCAAAGGTAGTATTTTATTAAAATCATGATATATTCATGATTTTGGAAATTCTCATTTTGTAAAGTGAGGGTGATGGTGGTTAACAACATACTTTTTAAGAAAAGTATATTGAGTTTGAACAAAATGTTATAATAACATTTGTATATTTTGGTAGCTGAGAGTTTGCCTGTAGAGTGAATGCGCTTAAATCCCAGTTCTTAAATTTTCTACCTTGTGTGACCTTGGCAAAAAACGTTCAGTCTTTTTGTATCTCAGTTTTTTCATCTAAAAATATGAAGATAATAAGCAGTTTTTATCTCAGAGTTGTTGGGACAATTAAACAAACACATGCATTAAAAAGTACTAAGAAATAATAAATTAGTGATTTTTATTAAAAATAGAAATTTATTTTAAATTATTACTCCTTAAAAATGATAAATAATTACTGCTATTAGCCTACATTTTGCTATATTTTGTTTGAATTATTTGAAGGAGAAGAAATACTCTTTATAGAAAAAAGATCTGTAATTTACCTACTATTAGGAATTTACATACATAATTGGTTTGTGAATCCCTCCCCAACAGTTTCTGAGATTTGCTTGATATTATTCAGAGCCCTAAGCTCTTGCCTTTTCTCACTATTATAATCAACTATTTCCTGTATGCCAGCAAAGTCAGTGGTAAAGATGTTAAATGTTTACAGCAAGCAGGGATATTGTGGTAATAGCATAATAAGCAATTAGAAAAAAAAATACCCCCTGACAGAAAGCAATCATTGGTTATGCTTTATGTTGAGCTCTTCAGTTCCATGATTGATTAAATGGTTCTTTTCTATTGAATTATTGTTGTGAAAACAGCTGTTTCATACCGAAGGTCATGACATATGTTATTCATTATTTAGGCCAATATAGCAAGGTTTTTAGTAACAAGTCTTAGGAAGGAAGTTCATTTGAAAGTGCTTTCAGTGCTCACATTACATTCTGCTGAGGTTTTATTAAGATGGAGTATTAAACACAATACTAATGACTCATGAGGAAAAATACAGTGAACTAAATGATGCAAAAATGCATCAACTATTTGAACAAAACATGTTAAACACACATGCACATCTCAAAGACTAAAAGAAAATGAAAAAGATCTTGCTTTTATATTGTTTTAGAGCTTCTAGGCTTCTCCTTTCATTATTAATCATACTTGGCTGCACAGAACACTTGCGATCTGTCCTTTCTTTGTAGAAGCTGCCATTGTGTGAAGATGGATATGCCTTTTTTCTCCCTCTTCTCCCAAAAGATGAATTCTCAATCTCGATTGCTTCCTCATAGCATGTGCACTTATCTTTGCCTTTTGTGCACTGGAGGAGAACATGCTTCTCCATTTCTTTGTCTCTCAGAAATATGAGACAAGTGCCTTTTGCTCTATCATGTAGCTGCTCTTTACAATGTCAGCTGCACTGATGCCTGCCTCTAGTAGCAGGCTGGTGACAAACACCACAAGGATGTACCTCCCTAACAAGGTGCTGATCAGACAGCTTGAAAGAAAGCAGTGCCCTGTTTTTCCATTTTAGGGGACAAACATTTTTCTCTCTCTCTCTGATTTCCTTTCTCCTTCCTTTCTCTCTTTCTTTCTTTCTCTCTCCTTCTTCTGAACCAGTTTTTTTTTCCTAAAAAATACTAATATTTGAATCAAGCTTTCAGTCAAAAGCATTCTATTAACTTAGTTCCAAACCAGGGACAAAGTTCATGTTCAAGTAATTACGTTTAGGTTCTTTACTGGCTTAAAGAGGCAATGGGCATTCTGTATCTGGACATTTAAGTATTGTTCCATAATTATTTATATACTGTATATATAATATGTCATACATATAATATGTGCTATATATACAGTGTGCTATATATATGTTCTCATCTATATATTATCTTCTACTTTGTGTCATGTGTTCTTATCACATCTTCCCTGTGTTCTTATTATTTCTGTATTTTCAGAATTGTTCAGTTACTACAGTGTACTACCTATAATATTTTGAGATTTTTTAATATACAAAAATAAGCATTTTAAATTATACTTCTAGTGAAGATTCCATATAGCTCAAAGACTAACAGAAAATGAAATTGACACAAAATTAAAGACTCATCAATGGACACTTCAAAATCAGATACAGGTAGACATAGTTCTGTTAGAAGAAAAGATAAGGGTAGCGAAGTGTCTATGCTTTACATATTCTGTTATTCCCCACTCCCTTTGGCATAAATTTTAAACTCATTAGTCTAGCCCCAGACACCTTGCCCATCTCAAAACTTACATTATCCTACAAGTGTCCTGTGTTCTAGCCACACTAATCTCCTTGGAATTTCTTAAACTTTCTAGGTTATCTTCCTTCCATACTTTTGTACATGCAGTTCCTCTCTTTGCCTGGGTAGCTTTTTTATATATAAATATTCAATTCAGTGGTCCCTTTCTCTGGGAAGATATTCTCAATTTCAGTTCTCAGGTCTGGGTTAGGTGCCTCCTAAAGCTCATATCTTAGACATATTACTTTCATTGTCCTTTTAATTCACTCATTTATTCATTCGTTCAATAAATATATATTGTGTGCCTAATAGATGCCATTTGTATAATTGTCTGCTGATATGCCTCTCTTCCACTAGACTATGACCTCCTTGAGTTAAGAGACATACAGTTATTCTCATTCTTCTGGGAATTATGTTCTATAAAGTGGCATAAATAATAAATTAACAAATATGGAACTATTACTCCTAAAATAACAAGTTGGATTCCTAAGAACCTTTGGTCACAACACTGTCATCAACTAAATTGTCATTTGCCTTAGGTAGGTTCATTTGTCAATGTCCTTATAAAACAAACCAGTCTCATCAGCAAACCTGCTTTTTGGCCAGGTGCAGTGGCTCACGCCTGTAATCCCAGCACTCTTGGAGGCCAAGGCAGGTGGATCATGAGTTCAGGAGTTCCAGACCAGCCTGGCCAAGATGGTGAAATCCCGTCTCTACTAAAGATACAAAAAATTAGTTGGGCATGGTGGCAGGTGCCTGTAATCCCAGCTGCTTGGGAGGCTGAGGCAAAGAATTGCTTGAACCCGGGAGGTGGAGGTTGTAGTGAGCCAAGATCACACCACTGCACTACAGCATTGGCAACAGAATGAGACTCTGTCTCATAAAAAAACAAAGAAAACAAAACCTGCTTGTCAGGCTTCTGGGCCCAAGCCTGCACGCAGAAGTCCAGATGGCTTGAAGTAACTGAAGAATCACAAAAGAAGTGAAAATGACTGGTTCCTGGCTTAACCGATGACGTTACCCTGTGAAATTCCTTCTCCTAGCTCAGAAGCTCCTCCACTGAGCACCTTATGACCCCCGCCCCTGCCTGCCAGAGAACAACCCCCTTTGACTATAATTTTCTATCACCTACCCAAATCCTATAAAACAGCCCCACCCCTATTTCCCTTCTCTGACTCTCTTTTCAGACTCAGCCCACCTGCACCCAGGTGATTTAAAAGCTTTATTGCTCACACAAAGCCTGTTTGGTGGTCTCTTCACATAGACACGTGTGACATTTGGTGCCATGACTCGGATCAGGGGACCTCCCTTGGGAGATCAATCCCCTGTCCTCCTGCTCTTTGCTCCATGAGAAAGATCCACCTATGACCTCTGGTCCTCAGACCAACCAGCCCAAGGAACATCTCACCAATTTTTAATCAGATAAGTGACCTCTTTTTACTCTCTTCTCCAACCTCTCTATCCCTCAACCTCTTTCTCCTCTCAATCCTGGTGCCATCCTTCAATTTCTCCCTTCTCTTAATTTCAGTTCCTTTCCTTTTCTGGTAGAGACAGAGGAGACGTGTTTTATCCGTGAACCCAAAACTCCAGCGCTGGTCACAGACTTGGGAAGACAGTCTTCCTTTGGTGTTTAATCACTGTGGGGACGCCTGCTTGATTATTCACCCACGTTTCAGAGGTGTCTGATCACCACAGGGATGCCTGCCTTGATCCTTCACCCTTAGTGGCAAGCACCACTTTCCTACGGGGCTAGCACCCCTCACCCCTTCTCTCCATGTCTCCACCCTCTCTTTTCTCTAGACTTGCCTCCTTCACTATAGGCGAACTTCACCCGCCATTCCTCCTTCTTCTCCCTTAGCCTGTGTTTTCAAGAACTTAAAACCTCTTCAACTCACACCTGACCTAAAACCTAAATGCCTTATTTTCTTCTGCAATGCCACTTGATCCCAATATAAACTCGACAATTGTTCCAAATAGCCAAAAAACATCACTTTTGATTTCTCCATTCTACAAGATCTAGGTAATTCTTGTCATAAAATGGACAAATGGTCTCAGGTGCCTGATGTCCAGGCATTCTTTTACACGTCGATCCCTCCCTAGTCTCTGTTCCCAATGTGACTTGCCCCAAATCCTCCTCCTTTCCCTCCCACCTCTCCCCTCAGTCTGAACCCCAAGCATCACTTGAGTCTTTTCAATCTTCCTTTTCTACCGACCCATCTGACCTCCCCCCTCATCCCCAGACTGCTCCTCCTCAGGTCACTCCCCACAAGGCTGAATCAGGCTCCAATTCTTCCTCAGCATCTGTTCCTCTACTCTATAATCCTTTTATCTCCTCCCTTCCTCACATCTGGTCCAGCTTACAGTTTTGTTCCATGACTAGCCCTTCCCCACCTGCCCAACAATTTTGTCTTAAAGAGGTGGCTGAAGCTAAAGGTATAGTCAAGGTTAATGCTCCTTTTTCTTTATCCAACCTCTCCCAAATCAGTTAGCATTTAGACTCTTTTTCACCAAAAATAAAAACCCAGCCCATTTCATGGCTTGTTTGGTAGCACCCCTGAGATGCTTTACAGCCCTAGACTCTGAAAGGTCAGAAGGCCGTTTTATTCTCAATATGCATTTTATTACCCGTCTGCTCCCGACATTAAATAAAGCTCCAAAAATTAGATTCCAGCCCTCAAACCCAAAAAAGGACTTAATTAACCTCACCTTCAAGGTGTACAATAGTAGAGAAGAGTTGCAATTACTTGCCTCCTCTGGGAGGCAAAACCCAGCTGCACCTCCAGCACACAAGAACTTCAAAATACCTAAGCCACAGCGGTTAAGCATTCCTACAGGACCTCCTCCATCAGGATCTTGCTTCAAGTGCCAGAAGTCTGACCACTGGGCCAAGGAATGCCCGCAGCCCAGGATTCCTCCTAAGCCATGTCCTATCTGTGTGGGACCCCACTGGAAATTGGACTGTCCAACTCACCCAGAAGCCACACCCAGAGCCCCTGGAACTCTGGCCCAAGGATCTCTGACTGACTCCTTCCCAGATCTTCTTGGCTTAGCAGCTGAAGACTGATGCTGCCTAATTGCCTCAGAAGCCTCCTGGACCATCACAGATGCTTTGGGTAACTCTTACAGTGGAGGGTAAGTCGGTCCCCTTCTTAATCAATATGGAGGCTACCCACTCCACATTACCTTCTTTTCAAGGGCCAGTTTCCCTTGCCTCCATAACTGTTGTAGGTATTGACGGCCAGGCTTCTAAACCTCTTAAAACTCCACAACTCTGGTGCCAACTTGGAAAACATTCTTTTATGCACTCCTTTTTAGTTATCCCCACCTGCCCAGCTCCGTTATTAGGTTGAGACATTTTAACTAAATTATCTGCTTCCCTGAGTATTCCTAGGCTACAGCCACACCTCATTGCTTCCCTTTTCCCCAGTTCAAAGCCTCCTTCACATCCTCCCCTTGTGTCTCCCCACCATAATCCACAGGTATGGGACACCTCTACTCCCTCCTTGGGGACCAATCATGCACCCCTTACCATCTCATTAAAACCTAATCACCCTGCTCAAGAACAATATCCCATCCCACAGCACGCTTTAAAAGGATTAAAGCCCATTATCACTCACCTGTTACAGCATGGCCTTTTAAAGCCTACAAACTCTCCTTACAATTCTCCCATTTTACCCGTTCAAAAACTGGACAAGTCTTACAGGTTAGTTCAGGATCTGCACCTTATCAACCAAATTGTTTTGCCTATCCACCCTGTGGTGCCCAACCCGTACACTCTTTTGTCCTCAATACCTTCCTCCACAACTCACTATTCCATTCTTGATCTTAAAGATGCCTTTTTCACTATTCCCCTGCACCCCTCATCCCAGCCTGTCTTTGCTTTTACCTGGACTGACTCTGACACCCATCATTCCCAGAAGCTTACCTGGGTTGTACTGCCGCAAGGCTTCAGGGACAGTCCTCATTACTTCAGTAAAGCCCTTTCTCATGATTTACTTTCTTTCCATCCATCTGCTTCTCACCTAATTAAATATTTTGACAACCTTCTACTTTATAGCCCCTCCTACAAATCTTCCCAACAGGACACCCTCCTGCTCCTCCAACATCTATTCTCAAAAGGATATTGCGTATCCCCCTCCAAAGCCCAAATTTCTTCCTCATCCGTTATGTATCTTGGCATAATTCTTCATAAAAACAAATGTGCTCTCCCTGCTAATCATGTCTGGCTAATCTCCAAAACCCCAACCCATTCTACAAAACAACAACTCCTTTCCTTCCTGGACATGGTTAGGTACTTCTGCCTTTAAATACCTAGTTTTACCATCCTGGCTAAACCATTATATAAACTCACAAAAGAAAATCTAGCTGACCCCATAAATCCTAAGTTCTTTCCCCACTCCCCTTTCCATTCCTTAAAAAGCCCTAAAAATTGCTCCCACACCAGCTCTCCCTAACGCATCTCAACTCTTTTCATTGCACACAGCTGAAGTACAGGGCTGTGCGATTAGAATTCTTACACAAGAGCTGGGACTGGGCCCTGTAGCCTTTCTGTCCAAACAACTTGACCTTACTGTTTTAGGCTAGCCCTCATGTCTGTGTGTGGTGGCTGCCGCTACCCTAATACTTTTAGAGGCCCTCAAAATCACAAACTATGCTCAACTCACTCTCTACAGTTTTCATAACTTCCAAAATCTGTTTTCTTCCTCACACCTGACGCATATACTTTCTGCTCCCTGGTTCCTTCAGCTATACTCACAAGTCTCCCACAATTACCATTGTTCCTGGTCCAGACTTCAATCCAGCTTCCCACAATTATTCCAGATACAACACCTGACCCCCATGACTGTATCTCTCTGATCCACCTGACATTCAGTCCATTTCCCCATATTTCCTTCTTTCCTGTTCCTCAGGATCACATTTAACTAAATTATCTGCTTCCCTGACTATTCCTAGACTACAGCCATACCTCATTGCTGATCACATTTGGTTTATCAGTGGCAGTTCCACCAGGCCTAATCACCACTCACCAGCAAAGGCAGGCTATGCTATAGTATCTTCCACATCTATCATTGAGGCTACCATTCTGCCCCCCTCCACTACCTCTCAGCAAGCTGAACTCATTGCCTTAATTCAGGCCCTCACTCTTGCAAAGGGACTAGGCATCAATATTTATACTGACTCTAAATATGCCTTCCATATCCTGCACCACCATGCTGTTATATGGGCAGAAAGAAATTTCCTCACTATGCAAGGGTCCCCCATCATTAATGCCTCTTTAATAAAAACTCTTCTCAAGGATGCTTTACTCCCAAAGGAAGCTGGAGTCATTCACTGCAAGGGCCATCAAAAGGCATCAGATCCCATCGTACTCCCAAAGGAAGCTGGAGTCATTCACTGCAAGGGCCATCAAAAGGCGTCAGATTCCATCGTTCAGGGTAATGCTTATGCTGATAAAGTAGCTAAAAAAGCAGCTAGCGTTCCAACTTCTATTCCTTACAGCAGTTTTTCTCCTTCTCATCAGTCAATCCCACCTACTCCCCACTGAAACTTCCACCTATCAATCTCTTCCCACAGAAAGCAAATGGTTCTTGGACCAAGGAAAATATCTCCTTCCCACCTCACAAGCCCATTCTATTCTGTTGTCATTTCACAACCTCTTCCATGTAGGTTACAAGCCACTAGTCTGCCTCTTAGAACCTCTCATTTCCTTTCCATCATGGAAATCTATCCTCAAGGAAATAACTTCTCAGTGTTCCATCTGCTATTCTACTACTCCTCAGGGATTGTTCAGGCCCCCTCTCTTCCCTACACATCAAGCTTGGGGATTTGTCCCTGTGAAGGACTGACAAATTGAGTTTACTCACATGCCCCGAGTCAGGAAACTAAAATAACTCTTGGTCTGGGTAGACACTTTCACTGGATGGGTAGAGGCCTTTCCCACAGGGTCTGAGAAGGCCACCGCAGTCATTTCTTCCCTTCTGTCAGACATAATTCCTCAGTTTAGCCTTCCCACCTCTATACAGTTCAATAACAGACCGGCCTTCATCCCTACTATCTTCTATCTAGTCATACTCCTATTCACCATTCTCAACTACTCGTAAATGCCCTGCCCTTGTTTACACTACCAGTTTACACTTTTTCTCCAAACCATCATAACTGATATCTCCTGGTTTTACCTCAAACCGCTACCCTTAAGTCTCTCTTCAAGTGGATAAAAGATCTTCTATGGCAAGGTACACTTCAATACTTTCACCCCGATGAAGTCCTATTCTTTGCTTTTATATTCACTCTTATTCTCGTTCCCATTCTTATGCCACCCTCTACCTCTCCCCAGCTATCTCCACTACACTATCAATCTCACTCACTCTCTTCTAGCTGTTTCTAATCCTTCTTTAACAAACAATTGCTGGCTTTGCATTTCTCTTTCCTCCAAAATTGCTGAGGCGTTGACTTACTGCTTAAAAAAAGAGGGCTCTGTATTACAATGTTTAAATGAAGAGTGGTGTTTTTACCTAAATCAATCTGGCCTGGTATATGACAACATAAAAAAAATACTCAAGGACAGAGCCCAAAAAACTCACCAACCAAGCAAATAATTACACTGAACCCCCTTGGGCACTCTCTAATTGAATGTCCTGGGTCCTCCCAATTCTTAGTTCTTTAATATCTGTTTTACTCCTTCCCTTATTCGGACCTTGTGTCTTCCATTTCATTTCTCTATTCATACAAAACCATATCCAGGTCATCGGCAATCATTCTATATGACTAATGTTTCTTCTAACAACCCCACAATATCACCCCTTACCACAAAATCCTCCTTCAGCTTAATCTCTCCCACTCTAGGTTCCCACACTGCCCCTAATCCAGCTTGAAGCAGCCTTGAGAAACATTGCCCATTATCTCTACATACCACCCCCCACAATTTTCACTGCCCCAACACTTCAACACTATTTTATTTTTCTTATTAATATAAGAAGACAGGAATGTCAGGCCTCTGAGCCCAAGCCTGCATGTATACATCCAGATGGCCTGAAGCAACTGAAGAATCACAAAAGAAGTGAAAATGACCAGTTCCTGCCTTAACTCATGACATTATCTTGTGAAATTCCTTCTCCTGGCTCAGAAGCTCCACCACTGAGCATCTTGTGACCCCCATCCCTGCCTGCCAGAAAACAACCCCCTTTGACTATAATTTTCCATTACCAACCCAAATCCTGTAAAATGGCCCAACCCCTATCTCCCTTCTCTGACTCTCTTTTTGGACTCAGCCCACCTCCACCCAGGTGATTAAAAAGCTTTATTGCTCACACAAAGCCTGTTTGGTGGTCTCTTCATATGGAAGTGCATGACACTGCTTTTCCACATAAACTTTTTCCCATAGAACGTTTGGTGGGTATTTAAAAAATTACTTTCTATATGTATTTTATTTTTAATTGACAAATAATTGCATGTCTTTATAAGATACAAGTGCAATGTGATGTTTTGATATACATACATACATTATGAAATTATTTAATCAAGCTAATTACTATATTCATCTTCTGTAGCCTCCTTAACTGCAAAACTTGCCTTGTCTGCAAGTTTAACACGTATTTCCCACACATACTGCCTTTTGAAATGTGCAAGTTAGCCAGCACTTGCCAAAAAAGTTTAAAATTTTCCTGCCCCTGGATAGTGTGACTAAAATTTTTTTTTTGGCTTTTAGCCTTACAACAGTGGTCTCCAATACACCTTTTAAATATTGGTTATCATCTCATGAAACTACAAATTTAACCACTTTTCCACTTTTACTATAGCTTCATCATACATTACAGATGTTACTTTAGCATTTTCTGGAGTGTCCTTTTTCACAGATTGATAAATTTGCTCTTCCTTTTTCTGGATGTACTATATTGATGATCAATTAACACTGAACTCATAGACAATAGCATTATAACTCATGCCTGGATGAAGCTTATGTAACACAATTTTTTTTTGAAAGACACATTACTGTCTTCTTGTACTTAGGAACACTAGATAACACTTCCACACTACATTTATGGGCGATTTTAAACAGTGAAATTAACAACAAAAAGCAGAAAATGTAAAAAAATGTGGCTTCACCGAACAGATCTCAAAAAGGACACTTGTTTATGTGCAAGAGCTGCAACAACAAGGCAGAGTGTAACCTTGTTTGGCCTCAACTCAGAGCTTGCTTCTCAAGTGACTTAAAATTTTCTCTCTGTGCATATCTGTGAACGACCTCAAATGATTGCAAAAATGCTACCAGGATTGACTTTGGGGTTACAAATAAATTTTAGTAGGTGAATTTTTAAATATGGAATTCACAAATAATGTAGAGTAATTCTATTCTTCTATTAAATAATAAAAGCTCAATAACTGTTGACAGAATGAAGTTTGCATGCTATGCTGAAAGCTATTTCTCATATTCAGTGAATTAAAATCTTTATTCAAAGTATAAATTTGAAAAATCATTTATGCTACAATGCATAAAAGTTAAAGAAAAATCTTGTTTGGATACCATGTATATTAGGTTCTTACTTATAATATTCTTTTTTTTTATTATTATACTTTAGGTTTTAGGGTACATGTGCATAATGTGCAGGTTTGTTACATATGTATCCATGTGCCATGTTGTTTTGCTGCACCCATTAACTCATCATTTAGCATTAGATGTATCTCCTAATGCTATTCCTCCCCCCTCCCCCCACGCCACAACAGGCCCCGGAGTGTGATGTTCCCCTTCCTGTGTCCATGAGTTCTCATTGTTCAATTCTCACCTATGAGTGAGAACATGAGGTGTTTGGTTTTTTGTCCTTGTGATAGTTTACTGAGAATGATGTTTTCCAGTTTCATCCATGTCCCTACAAAGGACATGAACTCATCATTTTTTATGGCTGCATAGAATTCCATGGTGTATATGTGCCACATTTTCTTAATCCAGTCTATCGTTGTTGGACATTTGGGTTGGTTCCAAGTCTTTGCTATTGTGAATAGTGCCGCAATAAACATACCTGTGCATATGTCTTTATAGCAGCATGATTTATAGTCCTTTGGGTATATACCCAGTAATGGGATGGCTGGGTCAAATGGTATTTCTAGTTCTAAGTCCCTGAGGAATCGCCACACTGACTTCCACCATGGTTGAACTAGTTTACAGTCCCACCAACAGTGTAAAAGTGTTCCTATTTCTCCACATCCTCTCCAGCACCTGTTATTTCCTGACTTTTTAATTATGGCCATTCTAACTGGTGTGAGATGGTATCTCATTGTGGTTTTGATTTGCACTTCTCTGATGGCCAGTGATGACGAGCATTTTTTCATGTGTTTTTTGGCTGCATAAATGTCTTCTTTTGAGAAGTGTCTTTCCATGTCCTTTGCCCACTTTTTGGTGGGGTTGTTTGTTTTTTTCTTGTAAATTTGTTTGAGTTCATTGTGGATTCTGGATATTAGCCCTTTGTCAGATGAGTAGGTGGCGAAAATTTTCTCCCATTTTGTAGTTTGCCTGTTCACTCTGATGGTAGGTTCTTTTGCTGTGCAGAAGCTCTTTAGTTTAATTAGATCCCATTTGTCAATTTTGGCTTTTGTTGCCATTGCTTTTGGTGTTTTAGACACGAAGTCCTTGTCCATGCCTATGTCCTGAATGGTATTGCCTAGGTTTTCTTCTAGGGTTTTTATTGTTTTAGGTCTAACATGTAAGTCTTTAATCCATCTTGAATTACTTTTTGTATAAGGTGTACGGAAGGGATCCAGTTTCAGCTTTCTATATATGGCTAGCCAGTTTTTCCAGCACCATTTATTAAATAGGGAATCCTTTCCCCATTTCTTGTTTTTGTCAAGTTTGTCAAAGATCAGATAGTTGTAGATATGCGGCATCATTTCTGAGGGCTCTGTTCTGTTCCATTGATTTATGTCTCTGTTGTGGTACCAGTACCATGCTGTTTTGGTGACTGTAGCCTTGTAGTATAGTTTGAGGTCAGGTAGAGTGATGCCTCCAGCTTTGTTCTTTTGGCTTAGGATTGACTTGGTGATGCCGGGTCTTTTTTGGTTCTGTATGAACTTTAAAGTAGATTTTTTCCAATTCTGTGAAGAAAGTCATTGGTAGCTTGATAAAGATGACATTGAATCTATAAATTACCTTGGGCAGTATGGCCATTTTCACGATATTGATTCTTCCAACCCATGAGCATGGAATGTTCTTCCATTTGTTTGTGTCCTCTTTTATTTCAATGAGCAGTGGTTTGTAGTTCTCTTTGAAGAGGTCCTTCACATCCCTTGTAAGTTGGATTCCTAGGTATTTTATTCTCTTTGAAGCAATTGTGAATGGGAGTTCACTCATGATTTGGCTCTCTGTTTGTCTGTGATTGGTGTACAAGAATGCTTGTGATTTTTGTACATTGGTTTTGTATCCTGAGACTTTGCTGAAGTTGCTAATCAGCTTAAGGAGATTTTGGGCTGAGACAATGGGGTTTTCTAGATATACAATCATGTCATCTGCAAACAGGGACAATTTGATTTCCTCTTTTCCTAATTGAATACCCTTTATTTCCTTCTCCTGCCTGATTGCCCTGGCCAGAGCTTCCAGCACTATGTTGAATAGGAGTGGTGAGAGAGGGCATCCCTGTCTTGTGCCAGTTTTCAAAGGGAATGCTTCCAGTTTTTGCCCATTCAGTATGATATTGTCTGTGGTTTTGTCATAGATAGCTCTTATTATTTTGAGATACATCCCATCAATACCTAATTTATTGAGAGTTTTTAGCATGAAGGGCTGTTGAATTTTGTCAAAGGCCTTTTCTGCATCTATTGAGATAATCATGTGGTTTTTGTCTTTGGTTCTGTTTATATGCTGGATTACATGTATTGATTTGCATATGTTGAACCAGCCTTGCATCCCAGGGATGAAGCCCACTTGATCATGGTGGATAAGCTTTTGGATGTGCTGCTGGATTTGGTTTGCCAGTATTTTCTTGATTTTTGCATCAATATTCATCAAGGATATTGGTCTGAAATTCTCTTTTTTGGTTGTGTCTCTGCCAGGCTTTGGTATCAGGATGATGCTGGCCTCATAAAATGTGTTAGGGAGGATTCCCTCTTTTTCTATCGATTGGAATAGTTTCAGAAGGAATGGTACCAGTTTCTCCTTGTACCTCTGGTAGAATTCAGCTGTGAATCCATCAGGTCCTGGACTCTTTTTGGTTGGTAAGCAATTGATTATTGCCACAATTTCAGACCCTGTTATTGGTCTATTCAGAGATTCAACTTCTTCCTGGTTTAGTCTTGGGAGGGTGTATTTGTCGAGGAATGTATTCATTTCTTCTCGATTTTCTAGTTTATTTGCGTAGAGGTGTTTGTAGTATTCTCTGATGGTAGATTGTATTTCTGTGGGTTCAGTGGAGATATCCCCTTTTTCATTTTTTATTGCATCTATTTGATTCTTCTCTCTTTTCTTCTTTATTAGTCTTGCTAGCGGTCCATCAATTTTGTTGATCTTTTCAAAAAACCAGCTCCTAGATTCATTAATTTTTTGAAGGGCTTTTTGTGTCTCTATTTCCTTCAGTTCTGCTCTGATTTTAGTTATTTCTAGCCTTCTGCTAGCTTTTGAATGTGTTTGCTCTTGCTTTTCTAGTTCTTTTAATTGTGATGTTAGGGTGTCAATTTTGGATCTTTCCTGCTTTCTCTTGTGGGCATTTAGTGCTATAAATTTCCCTCTACACACTGCTTTGAATGTGTCCCAGAGATTCTGGCATGTTGTGTCTTTGTTCTCGTTGGTTTCAAAGAACATCTTTATTTCTGCCTTCATTTCATTATGTACCCAATAGTCATTCAGGAGCAGGTTGTTCAGTTTCCATGTAGTTGAGCGGTTTTGAGTGAGTTTCTTAGACCTGAGTTCTAGTTTGATTGCACTGTGGTCTTAGAGACAGTTTGTTATAATTTCTGTTCTTTTACATTTGCTGAGGAGAGCTTTACTTCCAACTATGTGGTCAATTTTGGAATAGGTGTGGTGTGGTGCTGAAAAAAATGTATATTCTCTTGATTTTGGGTGGAGAGTTCTGTAGATGTCTATTAGGTCCACTTGGTGCAGAGCTGAGTTCAATTCCTTGATATCCTTGTTAACTTTCTGTCTGGTTGATCTGTCTAATGTTGACACTGGGGTGTTAAAATCTCCCATTATTCTTGTGTGGGAGTTTAAGTCCCTTTGTAGTTCACTCAGGACTTGCTTTATGAATCTGGGTGCTCTTGTGTTGGGTGCATATATATTTAGGATAGTTAGCTCTTCTTGTTGAATTGATCCCTTTACCATTATGTAATGGCCTTCTTTGTCTCTTTTGATCTTTGTTGGTTTAAAGTATATTTTATCAGAGACTCGGATTGCAACCCCTGCCTTTTTTTGTTTTCCATTTGCTTGATAGGTCTTCCTGCATCCCTTTATTTTGAGGCTATGTGTGTCTCTACACGTGAGATGGGTTTCCTGAATACAGCACACTGATGGGTCTTGACTCCTTATCCAATTTGCCAGTCTGTGTCTTTTAATTGGAGCATTTAGCCCACTTACATTTAAAGTTAATATTGTTATGTGTGAATTTGATCCTGTCATTATGATGTTAGTGGGTTATTTTGCTCATTAGTTGATGTAGTTTCTTCATAGTGTTGATGGTCTTTACAATTTGGCATGTTTTTGCTGTGGGTGGTACCGGTTTTTCCTTTCCATGTTTAGTGTTTCCTTCAGGAGCCCTTTTAGGGCAGGCCTGGTTGTGACAAAATCACTCAGCATTTGCTTATTTGTAAAGTATTTTATTTCTCTTTCACTTATGGAGCTTAGTTTGGCTGGATATGAAATTCTGGGTTGAAAATTCTTTTCTTTAAGAATGTTGAATATCGGCCCCCACTCTCTTCTGGCTTGTAGAATTTCTGCCGAAAGATCAGCTGTTAGTCTGATGGGCTTCCCTTTGTGGGTAACCCGACCTTTCTCTCTGGCAGCCGTTAACATTTTTTCTTTCATTTCAACTTTGGTGAATCTGACAATTA
This sequence comes from Hylobates moloch, assembly GCF_009828535.3. Lineage (NCBI taxonomy): Eukaryota > Metazoa > Chordata > Mammalia > Primates > Hylobatidae > Hylobates > Hylobates moloch. The sequence continues at coordinate 99,869,995 of NW_026652277.1, read as the reverse complement.
TGTGTCTTGGAGTTGCTCTTCTCGAGGAGTATCTTTGTGGCATTCTCTGTATTTCCTGAATCTGAATGTTGGCCTGCCTTCCTAGATTGGGGAATTTCTCCTGGATAATATCTTGCAGGGTGTTTTCCAACTTGGTTCCATTCTCCCTGTCACTTTCAGTTACACCAATGAGACGTAGGTTTGGTCTTTTCATATAGTCCCATATTTCTTGGAGGCTTTGTTTGTTTCTTTTTATTCATTTTTCTCTAAACTTCCATTCTTGCTTCATTTCATTCATTTCATCTTCCATCACCGATACCATTTCTTCCAGTTGATTGCATCAGCTACCGAGGCTTCTGCAATCTTCGCGTAGTTCTCAAAACTTGGCTTTCAGCTCCATCAGCTCCTTTAAGCCCTTCTCTTCATTTGTTATTCTAGTTATCCATTTGTCTAATTTTTTTTCAAAGTTTTTAACTTCTTTGCTATTGTTTTGAATTTCCTCCCATAGCTCGGAGCAGTTTGATCGTCTGAAGCCTTCTTCTCTCAACTCGTCAAAGTCATTCTCCATCCAGCATTGTTCCATTGCTGTTGAGGAACTGCATTCCTTTGGAGGAGGAGAGGTGCTCTGCTTTTTAGAGTTTCCAGTTTTTCTGCTCTGTTTTTTCCCCATCTTTGTGGTTTTATCTACTTTTGGTCTTTGATGATGGTGATGTACAGATGGGTTTTTGGTTTGGATGTCCTTTCTGTTTGTTAGTTTTCCTTCTACCAGACAGGGCGCTCAGCTGCAGGTCTGTTGGAGTTTTCTAGAGGTCCACTCCAGACCCTGTTTGGCTGGGTGTCAGAAGCAGTGGCTGCCAAACAGCGGAATTTTCATGACACCACAAATTCAGTTGTCTGATAGTTCCTCTGGAAGTTTTGTCTCAGAGGAGTACCTGGCCGAGTGAGGTGTCAGTCTGTCCCTACTGGGGAGTGCCTCCCAGTTAGGTTGCTCGGGGGTGAGGGACCCACTTTAGGAGGCAGTCTGCCCTTTCTCAGATATCCAGCTGTGTGCTGGGAGAACCACTACTCTCTTCAAAGCTGTCAGACAGGGACATTTAATTCTGCAGAGGTTCTTGCTGTCTTTTTGTTTGTCTGTGCCCTGCCCCCAGAGGTGGAGCCTAGAGAGGCAGGCAGGACTCCTTGAGCTGTGGTGGGTTCCACCCAGTTCGAGCTTCCTGGCTGCTTTGTTTACCTAAGCAAGCCTGGGCAATGGTGGGCGCCCCTCCCCCAGCCTCACTGCCACCTTGCAGTTTGATCTCAGACTGCTGTGCTAGCAATCAGCGAGACTCCATGGGCATAGGACCCTCAGAGCCAGGTGCAGGACACAATCTCCTGGTGTGCCATTTTCCAGGCCCATTGGAAAAGTGCAGTATTAGGGTGGGACTGACCCTATTTTCCAGGTGCCGTCTGTTACCCCTTTCTTTGACTAGGAAAGGGAACTCCCTGATCTGTTGTGCTTCCCGAGTGAGGCAATGCCTCGCCCTGCTTCGGCTCGTACACCGTGTGCTGCACTGACTGTCCTGCACCCACTTTTGGCACTATCTAGTGAGATGAACCCGGTACCTCAAATGGAAATGCAGAAATCACCCGTCTTCTGTGTCGCTCTCGCTGGGAGCTGTAGACCAGAGCTGTTCCTATTTGGCCATCTTGGCTCCACCCCCTACAATATTCTTAAGTCCTTTCTCCAAGGCAGAATCTACCAATTATAATTCTATATGATATTAAAGATTTTTTATGTTTGTAAAAAATATAAGGTTTATCTATATGTGGTGGTCATCTCTGGGAAAAAAGCAACTAGCAACTCTGGAGTACTGCTCTTTCTGATGCCAAAATTCCTGAGCTATCAACAAAATAAATGTATGAAAGCTAGAGTTGACACTCAAATATTCTATCAAAAAGTTCTGTTTTTCGCAAAGAAACAAGGTCAATTGAAGGCCATCATATTGACAATGTACGTTTTCTGTAAAATCTGATTACAACAGACAAACAATTTAGTGCAACTTACTGAGAGGCATAACTTTGGGTTGATTTTTAATTAGCAAAGACTTTGAATTGACCTATATTTATCCTCTTGCTTGTTTCTCCTTAATTCAAGAACAAGAATTTTCAAGATGTTTATAGATAGATGTTTATATAACCTAAGACCATGGTTAATAGTCAAGCTAATGTGCTAATGTGGGGAGTCAAATCTATGGTAACAATCAATTAATATAATTCATTTTGGGTCAACATTGATTGAGAGACCTATGTTAGGTGTTGGAAATAAATTATGAATGGAAGAGCTGTGGTTCCATACCAATAAAGCTATCAGTCTACCTGAATAGATATACACTCTACAAGTGACAAAAGAGAAAAAATAATATAAATACAGATTATGAAGTAAGGTATAGAGGAAGAAAATCTGGCAATGGAAGAGAATAATGGTCATAGTGGAGGAGGAAGGAGGCCTATGTTACACGAGGTTTGCTATGGTTTGAATGTTTGCGGCCCCCACAGTGTTCATGTTGAAACTTAATCCTCTCTTCATAACATAAAAGTGCAAGGTGAAGCAGCAAGTGCTGATGTACAAGCTACAGCAAATTATTCAGAAGATCTAGCTAAGATCATTGATGGAAGTGGCTACATTAAACAACAGAATTTCAATGTAGCGAAAGCAGCCTTATATTGGAAGAAGATGCCCTCTAGGACTTTCATAGGTAGAGAAGAGAAGTCAATGTCTGTTTTCAAAACTTCAAAGGACAGGCTGACTCTCTTGTTAGAAAGTGATGCACCTGATGACTTTAAGTTGAAGTCAGTGCTCACTTACTATTCCAAAAATTACTCTGCCTGTGCTCTACAAATGGAGCAAGAAAGCCTGGATTACAGGATTTCTACAGCATGGTTTATGGAATAAGTTAAGCCCACTATTGAGACCTACTGCTCAAAAAGAAGATTCCCTTTGAAATGTGTTTATTGACAATGCACCTGGACACTCAAGAGTTCTGATAGATGTATACAAGGAGTCTAATGTTGTTTTCATGCCTGCTGATACATCTTCCATTCAGAAGCCTATGGGTCAAGGTGTATTTTGACTTTCAAGTCTTATTACGTAGAGACACTTTTTGTAGAAACAATCATCAGAGTGAACAGGCATCATACAGAATGGGAGAAAATTTCTGCAATCTGCTTATCTGACAAAAGTCTAATATCCAGAATCTAAAAGGAACTTAAACAAATTTGCAGGAATAAAACAACCCCATCAAAAAGTGGGCAAAGGATATGAACAGACAATTCTCAAAAGAAGACATCTACGCAGCCAACAAACATGAAAAAAAGTTCAACATCACTGATAATTAGAGAAATGCAAATTGAAACCATAATGAGGTACCATTTCATGCCGGTCAGAATGGTGATTATTACAAAGTCAAACAATAGATGCTGGTGAGGCTGTGGAAAAATAGGAATGCTTTTACACTGCTGGTGGGAATGTAAATTAGTTCAACCATTGTGGAGGACAGTGTGGCAATTCTTCAAGGATCTCGAACAAGAAATACTATTTGACCCAGCAATCCCATTATTGGGTAGATACCCAAAGGAATACAAATTATTCTACTATAAAGACACATCCACATGTATGTTTATTACAGCACTATTTGCAATAATAAAGACATGGAACCAACCCAAATGTCCATCAATGATATACTGGATAAAGGAAATGTGGTACATATACACCATGGAATACTATGCAGCCATTAAAAGGAATGTGATCATGTCCTTTGCAGGGACATGGATGAAGCTAGAAGCCATCATCCTCAGTAAAGTAACACAGGAACAGAGAACCAAACACCACATGTTCTCACTCATAACTGGGAGTTGAACAATGAGAACACACGGACACAGAGGAACAACACACACCAGGGCCTGTAGGGGGTGGGGGATAAGGGAAGGGAAAGCATTAGGACAAATAGCTAATGCATGTGGGGGTTAAAACCTAGATGATGAGTTGATAGGTGCAGCAAACCACCATGGCACATGTATACCTATGTAACAAACCAGCATGTTCTCCACATGTATCCTGGAAACTAAAGTAAAATTAAAAAAAAAAAATACGTTTTGTAAGGCTATAACTGCCATAGGTAGTGATTCCTTTGATGGATCTAGGAAAAGTTAATTGAAAACTGGAAAAGATTCACCATTCTAGATGCCATTAAGAACATCCATGATTCATGGGAAAAGGTCAAAATATCAACATTAAGAGGAGTTTAGAAGAAGTTGATTACAATCCTTGTGGATGACTTTGAGGGTTCGGCACTTCAGTGGAAGACATAATTGCAGAAGTGGCTGAAAAAGCAAGAGAACTAGAATTAGGAATGGAGCCTGAAGACACGACTGAATTGCTATTATCTCATGATCAAACTTGAGTTTGAGGAGTTGCTTCTTATAAATAAGCAAAGAAATTGGTTTCTTGAGATGGACTGTACTAGTGAAGATGCTGTGAATATTGTTGAAATGACGACAAAGGATTTAGAGTATACACAAACATGGTTGATAAAGCAGTGGCAGGATTTAAAACAAGTTCTGGGTTTCAATCAATGGGTTAAATGCTATTAAACAGCATTGGGTACTACAGAGAAATCTTTCATGACAATAAGAGTCAATATGACAAACTTTATTATTATCTTATTGCCACAGCCACTCTAACCTTCAGTGACCACTACTCTGGTTAGTCAGCAGTGATCAATATCAAGGACAGACTCTCTACCAGCAAAAGATTAGGACTGGCTGAAGGCTTAAATGATCATTAGCATTTTTTAGTAATAAAGTATTTTTATTTATTTATTTTTTATTTATGTATTTTTTTAGACATGTAATTTAATTTAAAGACCATTAATAGCTCTGTCTTACTGAGCAGATTTCTTTTTATTTTATTTTATTATTATACTTTAAGTTTTAGGGTACATGTACACAATATGCAGGTTAGTTACAGATGTATACATGTGCCATGTTGGTGTGCTGCACCGATAAAGTATTTTTAAATTAAGGTATGCGCATTTTGTTTAAGACATAATGTTCTTGCACACTTAATATACTATAGGTAAGTGTAAACATAACTTTTATTGCACTGAGAAACCAAAAATTTCATCTGCTCATTTTATTGTGATACTGGATTTATTGCAGTGGTCTGGAACCAAATCCACAATGTTTCCAAGGCATGTCTGTAAATAACCTCATCCAAATTCAACCACCTACCTACTTGTATGCGAATCTATTCTTAGTTATTGCCTTTTACTGCATCTTAGATTATCTCTTAGTCTGCTCCTGCTGCTATAGCGAAATAACATAGATTGGGTAATTTATAAACAAAAGAAATTTACTGGTCACAGTTCTAGAAGCTGCAAAGTCCTAGATCAAGGTGCCAGCAGATTGTCTGATTAGGGCTTGCTTCAAAGATGGTGGAAGGTGTCAGGCCTCTGAGTCCAAGCTAAGCCATCATATCCCCTGTGACCTGCACGTATACATCTAGATGGCCTGAAGCAAGTGAAGAATCACAAAAGAAGTGAAAATGGTCGGTTCCTGCCTTAACTGATGACATTCCACCATTGTGATTTGTTTCTGCCCGCGCTTAAATGAGCGATGAACCTTGTGAAATTCCTTCTCCTGGCTCAGAAGCTCCCCCACTGAGCACCTTGTGGCCCCCGCCCCTGCCTGCAAGAGAAAACCCCCTTTGACTGTAATTTTCCACTACCCACCCAAATCCTATAAAACAGCCCCACCCCATCTCCCTTGGCTGACTCTCTTTTCAGACCCAGCCCGCCTGCACCCAGGTGAAATAAACAGCTTTATTGCTCACACAAAGCATGTTTGGTGGTCTCTTCACATGGACACGTATGACAGAAGGGACAAACAGACCCCTCAAGTCTCTTTTATAGGGGAAAGACACTAATCCCATCCATAATGGTGGAGCCCTTATAACCTAGTCACCCCCTAAAGGTCCTACTTCTAAGTATTATCACATTGGGTATACATTCCAACATATAAATTTTGATGGGACACCAACATTCAGACTATAGACCAATCTTCAACGTTTCTTCAAGAATCTTCTTGTATATTCTCTTAATTTTCTTTCCCAAATTTACATTATAGACTTAGAAAAATGTAGGAAATGCTGATTTGATAATGCTGCATATCTACAACTATCTGATCTTTGACAAACCTGACAAAAACAAGAAATGGGGAAAAGATTCCCTATTTAATAAATGGTGCTGGGAAAACTGGCTAGCCATATGTAGAAAGCTGAAACTGAATCCCTTCCTTACACCTTATACAAAAATTAATTCAAGATGGATTAAAGACTTACATGTTAGACCTAAAACAATAAAAACCCTAGAAGAAAACCTAGGCAATACCATTCAGGACATAGGCATGGGCAAGGACTTCGTGTCTAAAACACCAAAAGCAATGGCAACAAAAGCCAAAATTGACAAATGGGATCTAATTAAACTAAAGAGCTTCTGCACAGCAAAAGAAACTACCATCAGAGTGAACAGGCAACCTACAGAATGGGAGAAAATTTTTGCAACCTACTCATCTGACAAAGGACTAATATCCAGAATCTACAATGAACTCATACAAATTTACAAGAAAAAAAAACCAACCTCATCAAAAAGTGGGCAAAGGATATGAACAGACACTTCTCAAAAGAAGACATTTATGCAGCCAAAAGACATCTGAAAAAATGCTCGTCATCACTGGCCATCAGAGAAATGCAAATCAAAACCACAATGAGATACCATCTCACACCAGTTAGAATGGTGATCATTAAAAAGTCAGGAAACAACAGGTGCTGGAGAGGATGTGGAGAAATAGGAACACTTTTACACTGTTGGTGGGACTGTAAACTAGTTCAACCATGGTGGAAGTCAGTGTGGCGATTCTTCAGGGATCTAGAACTAGAAATACCATTTGACCCAGCCATCCCATTACTGGGTATATACCCAAAGGACTATAAATCATGCTGCTATAAAGACACATGCACAGGTATGTTAATTGTGGCACTATTCACAATAGCAGAGGTTTGGAACCAACCCAAATGTCCAACAATGGGAGACTGGATTAAGAAAATGTGGCACATATACACCATGGAATACTATGCAGCCATAAAAAATGATGAGTTCATGTCCTTTGTAGGGACATGGATGAAGCTGAAAACCATTATTCTCAGCAAACTATCACAAGTGCAAAAACCCGAACACCGCATGTTTTCACTTGTAGGTGGGAATTGAACAATGAGAACACCTGGACACAGGAAGGGGAACATCACACTCCGGGGCCTATTGTGGGGTGGGGGGAGTGGGGAGGAGGGAGCAGGGAGGGATAGCATTAGGAGATATGACTATTGTTGAATGGTGAGTTAATGGGTGCAGCACACCACCATGGCATATGTATACATATGTAACTAACCTGCACGTTATGCACATGTACCCTGAAACTTAAAGTGTAAAGAAAAAAAGAAATGCTAATTTGAAAAAGCAATAAAACCCAATCATGTAACAAAGTCATATGAGCTCCTTAACTTTATAAAAGAAAATTAAAAAAGGACTAAAAAAAGTGCATAAATACCGTATACAAGGAGAAAAGAAATATTCATTTAATTGCACATTGAGAAATGTAAGAGGTAGCTCTGAGACACTTCAGACATGTGCCAAGAAAAGTTGCTGGAATGTGGCTTCAAGAAAGAATAACACGAAAATGGCATCGCTTTCTGCTCCTGGCGCGGCTTGCTCACAGGACCAAGAGGTGTCATTCCTGGGTCTGGGGGAGGGGACAGCTTATTGCAAACGTTGGCTGGCACCAAGCTTGTCACAGACTATGGGTTTTCTTTTTTCTTCCCTGTCTCCTTAAAACTTAGACTGTAGTAACTGACAACTCATTGCCATTAGGAAGAAACTTTTATGAGAAGAAAATGACTTGAATATACCATTGGAGAATATTTTTTCGGTAGCTTTAATTTCATTTAAATCCCAAACTACAAGCAGAGTCTAATTACGGATGGTAGGGAAGTGTTCATTTCTCACATTGAGCACCTATGAGATCTATGTTCTTTGACCTGTGGGTCTTCAGCGTGAACTCCAGGTTCATTTCTCTTGCTAGCAGCAGGCATTTTCAAACACTGATCTTCCATCTGTAGGTGGCAGTAAGTTATTAATGTTTTTGTTACTCTGCCCAGTGGAAGGAAGATTAAATCTGGTTTAAGAGAAACAAAATATAAAGCGAATATTGTTCTACCTTTGGGCTGGTATAAAGAACAATAACAGTTTTTTTTCCAGTGGAAGTTTGATTCCTTCCCCCATTTTAATTTGAAGTAAAATTGAAATACTTATGTATTCTCAGGAGACTCTCCACTAGCTGGGATGAACTTATGTTCACATCAGACTAAACAAACCTAAAACAACAAGGAAGAGTATTGTATAAGTCAGCAGCTGAAGAAACCCACTGTTTCTTATGCTGTGTATCTAAGCAAGATTAGTTCAGATCTTAAAGCCTACTGTTATATTTATATTAAGCAATGGCATTTTGCTTTCAAGTATATGCATATAAAACATCAAATAATTATTCTTCCAATTCCACAATAAAAAAGATTTCTTCTGAAATCACTTGCTGATTTCCCTCGGTGTTTAGAAGAAACAAAAAACAACCACAAACACAACAGGAAAAGGAATTGTTGATTTGCAATTCTTTTCTGCCTTGTCTTTTGCCTTGTGGTAGTTTATATGCAAAACATGTTTCCTTAGAGATGGAATCCACTAGTCCTTGCCATTAAGGGAAACACAGCAGGACCCAGAAAGGATTTGTTGAAGCTGAAAACTGACTTTATAATTTAGCTCTGAGTCCTAAAGTAGCATAAGTCACAGTATAAATCAGAACACTGGATCCAAAAAATGTAAGGCAAATAGAGCGAAACATGAATTTCTCCCCTCATACTTTTCCTCTTGTTAGTACAATTAAAACAACCACCAGTTCTTTTATTGCTTATGATTTAACAGTTAGACAAGTAAAGTGACAATTTCAGGCTACAGTAGACAGAGCCATAGAAAAAGAAAAACAGCCAGTAAGATGAGGCAGTTACTGTCATATTATGCCAACAGATACTGCCAGGTTTCTAAAATAAAAACAATCTTCACCATGGTGAATACTTTGCACATTTGCTTAGTTTAGCTTCATGGACTCTTCCTATTGCAGTAAACCAGTTTATACTTATATCATTCTTTGATTTCTCTAAAAAAATTTAACACAGGCTACAGAGATTAAGTTGGCTATTTTAAAAAATAACTTTGGGATATACGCTTAACATTTCTACGTTTCCTGTGCTTTACAGAATGCTTTTGGCTCAAAAGGGCCTTTCTATTTATGTATTTACTCTCTATAGGGTAGAATTCTTATTTTGTGTGAGATACTATTGATAAGCTTTGTTCCTCCACAGGAGCCATGAAGGCAAGTATTCTGTCCTTTCTAATCTTTGCACAGCTGGCAGAAGTAAAGGTCGTGTGATGCCAATGTGTCCCAACCTAGGATTTTCTGCCCCTGCTTTCTCACACTAATAGGTAACATTTATGCACCATTGTAATTTTTATTTTTAAGTGGTTTGTTTTCAATTTTAACAGAGGATTTCACAAGTGCAATGTGCATTTCATTTTTGATGAGCAGGGAAAATATAACCCTTTGACAAGCACCCACGTATCAAATTGTCCTCCTTTCTCTTGTAAGAGTCATCTGGTAATGTAACAGGTGTGCATGACAATGTATAAAAACTTATTCATGAGTAAAGAGCTTTTACTATTTCAATTCTAACTTGTGTAAATCATTTTCTGTGGAGCCAAACAATGGTGGCTGTGGCAGCTGGGTTGATTTGCCTGATTTTGATAAAAACATAAATAGCACCATAGTTTGGCTTTTGGACCTTCCTTGGTATTTGTAAGATCTATGGGAACAGCTTATTATAACGAGCAGTTAGAAAGTACAAGTAAGTAAGACTCAGAAAACAGAGACTGTAATAGTAAATATCACGAGTACCAGTGAAAAGAATCATGGGCATTTTACCATAAAATTGTCGAAAGAATATGAACCGCAGAATTCAAACGGATTTGGGCTAAAATCCCAGCTAAGCTACTTATGCCACCTGTTCTGTGAACTTGGGCAAAGTGTTTAACCTGTTTCATTATTTTATAACATAGGGGTTGCAATGTCTATTTTTAAAATGTGCACTAATGAGATAATTAAAGAAGTTATCCTTCACGAAGCATTGCAAAGCACTTAAAAACTGGTAGATGCCCATCAATCAACAAGTGGCTAAAGAAACTGTAGTATGTATGTACACAATGGAATACTACTTAGCCATAAAAATAAATGAATTAACAGCATTTGCAGCGACCTGGATGAGATTGGAGACTATCATTCTAAGTGAAGTAACTTAGGAATAGAAAACAAAACATCGTATGTTCTCACCAATAGGTAGGAACTAAGCTATGAGGATGCAAAGGTGTAAGAATGATACAAAGAACTGTGAGGACTTGGGGAGAGTGGGAGGGGGCGAGGGATAAAAGACTACAAATATGGTGCAGTGTATACTGCTCAGGTGATGAGTGCACCAAAATCTCACAAATCATGGCTGAAGAACTTATTCATGTGACCAAATACCACCTGTACCCTAATAACTTACAGAAGAAAAAAAACCTGATTGCTGCTCAAAGCAATAGCAACAGCATAAGAGCCATTTCAATAGAACATGCCATAGGAAGCAGTAAAGGGTGAGAGTATACAGCAGAGGCTAAGCTGACTGCCTGAAGTTTAACCCCTTCCCCTTTTGCTATTGCTGTGACCTTGGGTGGATTGTTTAACCTCTCTGTACCTTAGCTTAGCCATTTATACAATGGAGATAACCATAGCTTGAACCGCATAGCACTGTTACAAGGATTAACTGAGATAATACATATAGAGTAATTAATACAGTGTAAGCAATCAATGATGTTAGCTATTTTTTTATTACCTTGCCCCTGCAAGGGGTTTATCTGGCAAGAATACAGTGGTTTCCCTTTATCTGTGGGGGATACAATCCAGGACCCATCCAGTGGATGCTTGAGACTGTAGACAGTACTAGGACCTTTATATATATATATATATATTTTCCTTTCAGTACATACTTATGATAACATTTAATTAATAAATTAGGTAAGTAGGAGATTAACAACAACTAGCAATAAAATAGAACGATTGCAACAATATGCCAGCATCACTACTCCTGTGTATGGGGCCTTTATTAGGTAAAATAAGGGTCACTTGAACATGAGTATTTTGATAATGTGACTTTTGGTCTGATAACCAAGATGTCTGCTGACTGGCGGGTGGGTTGCATATACAGCACAGACATGCTACACAACGGGATAATTCACGTCCCACGGAGCAGGACAGCAGAGACTTATCATGTTATTCAGGAGTGTCCCCAACTTTAAACTTATTAATTGTTTATTTTTGGAATTTTTTAATATGTTTGGACTGCAGTTGACTGCTGGTAACTGAAACCCCGAAAGTGAAACTGTGGATAAAGGTGGACTACTGTGTAGAAGTAGCCTGTGTAGTGTGAATGGACAATAGAATATATTTTAAAAACTGTGGTATAGCCACATATTATGATGTTTCTGGAGGAGAGAGAAACAGTGACTTGACATTGGCAATGCTACCCAATGGTAAGAGGAATTTACTTCTCTCTGAATATTCTCATCAAAAGCATGGATGTGATCCTGACACAAGTGACGATAAGCAAATTTGGAAAAATTTTTGGACTTTTGATCAATTCACCATGTTTCATTTGGTTCTGAATCTCACTATTTAAATAAATTTGTGAATATTTTGGAAACATGGAAATCCATAATTAATCCCCATAAGCAAAACAGAGGCTGCTTGTTCGAATCAACCTTCACATTCTCTCTTCTTCAACATTCTGTGCAGATATAATAAAATGTCCTTGCATTTGTATGATGTTTTGCAGTTGAGAGCATTCCCATACATGCAGTTTTATGTCAGCCTCTTAACAGCCCTGGGGAGTAATCCTAGCTGGTATTGGTATCTCCTCCCTCACAAAGAAACAAATTTTGAGAGGTGAAGTGATGTGCCTCAAATCACATAGTTTTTAAGCAGCTGAGTAAGTTAAAAAAATCACTCAACAGTGTTTGATAAGGTTGGCTTTTGCAGTTTAGTTTTAGGTTATGTGAGATTGTACTGTCGCAAGTACCATTAGAATTTCTGTCAAATTATGAATTTTTTTCTGCTTTCACTAATTATAATAAAGAAAGACCTTTTTAAACATGCTTTTTATATTTGTCTTCTATATTTATATGTGCTCTTTGGGGCTATTTTAGTTTGACATTTAACTGCTTTTTCTAGGAATAGTCTCTGAAAAAGACTCAGATATCAGATAAAATATTAGTGCACATTATTAGAAGAGGGCTTCAGATGAAAACAAAGATTTGGTAGCTTACATCATAATATTTTCAAGGGCAAATACAGTTCTTTATTTTTGTAGTCTTGGTTATGGGCTTATATGTCTGCACCTGAGAGACAACAAAAGAACCACAGCTGGATTTGCAAGATGCATCTAACTGGGGAAAATGCAGGGGTATGTGTGGAAACTTTTTTTTTTCTTACTCCAAAAAGTGAACTCAAAAATAAAAGCACCTGTAGAATTGAGATTTGAGCAAGAAAAGCAGTGTGGGAAGATGGATAACCTTTGATGGCAAGTTGATTTCTCATACCTATGTGGTCCAATTTCAGTTTGAATATTAGCTATGAGATCTGCTGTTCTCTGTTCTATAAGGCTCGAAAGGTGAAGGCAGAATATTTCAGAGGTTTCTCGAAACTCTAATAAAAGACTATCCTGCCAGATGACCCTTGATAAACTTCAATCCTCCTTTCAGCAAAAATTTCCCCCAGACAGGCTCAAAAAGGGTGATGTTCACCACTGTTAAGTCTCCAGTCAGCCATGCAAGACAGCTCAGAAATTTCATTGGAATTTTTCCTTACTTGGCAGTTTTAGATGTTTTAGTCAGTAATGCAAATCCAAAAGGAGAAGAACTTGGTAGGAATACATGAAAAGTAGATCTATATTACACAAAGTGTACTTATGGTTATATGGAAGTAATATGTAATTTTTACCTAATAGCATAATACATCAAAATTGAGATTGTGGTGATGATGCACAATAATATATTCCACTTTACATCTGTTTAGATTGTTGTTATTCTGAGTGTTTTCACAGTGATATATTTTTCAATACAGCATCAATATATTTTATCACTTATATGTCATACGGTGGTATCCTCATCCCCCCTAAGCTTCTTGAGTATAAGGTTTATGATTTATTATTTGCATTATTTTTATGCCTTGCAAAATGACTAGCATAGTAGGCTCTCTTTTGATGTGCTTGTAAAACTGACCTGAGTATGGATGTTTCTTTGTCTAAGGACAATTTCATAATACAAAATCAATACAGATGGTAACACCGGTAAAAATCTCAGAAACCAGATTTAAAGTATTCCTAACCTGGCTTTTATGAGTTTGCATTTAAAAAAGAGCATGAGGAATTTTTGTTTATTCTGTAGATTAGTTTAAAACTAACTAATAGGGAGTAAGTATTCTGTAAAATCCCTGTAATTATTATAGAATCCTTAAATAACCTCAAGCAGTACTATTAGGACTTATTTTGTTCTCTCAGTACATGTCATTAGGATAAAAATAAACAAATTTGAAGCTAAACAAAGATTTGAAGATCAACAATAAATTAACTTGATATATTTGCAGTGGCCAGTCCGTGTCTGTGGGGACTGGACACATCAATCAGTGCAACATTGAGAATCCCTGTTCTTCATCCCTCGCAGGACCAGTCACATAATCTATGGGGCCCAGTTCATGGGGCCCAGTTCAGGATGACAATGAGGAGTCCCTAATTCAAAAAGCATTACGACAACTTTTGACTTTCTGTTGTAGTCTCTCTCTCTCTCGCAAGCTGTTACCACGTTTTTTATTTGCTGTGTAATGCCATTCATTTTCTCAGTCACGAGGACACTCATGGGGTGAGAGCAGAACTTCACAGGCAACTGAGACCCTGTCGGGAGTTGAGCACAAGTGGTGTATGTACCCAACCCTAACTCCCTGTGTCCACACCCAGACCCCCGCTACAAATGGAGATGGCCGTGGGTTATTGGGTTGGAGAGAAAAAGCAGGCAGCTGAAAACTTTTCCTGGAGACATGGCGAGGTGGTGAGAGTGGGACTAAATGTAATCTGTGACTCCAGGGCCCTGACACCTGCTCCAGTGTTCTAACTTACTCTAACTGCTCCAGTGTTCTAACTTACTTACAAAAGCTAAAATTGAAGATATTATGTTAAGAATTTTCAGATGACCACTTCACAGCATTACACACCTAGTGAAGGCCCTTGTGAGCAAGGCGTCCTGTGCTGCTGCAATGGCCCCATGTCCATGAAGCTGGCCATGGTTCCCAAGATAGAAGATCTGTGGGATGGGCCAGGCGCAGTGGCTCACGCCTGTAATCCCAGCACTTTGGGAGGCCGAGGTGGGCAGATCACGAGGTCAGGTGATCGAGACCATTCTGACTAACACGGTGAAACTCCATCTCTACTAAAAATACAAGAAATTAGCTGGCATGGTGGTGGGTGCCTGTAGTCCCAGCTGCTTGGGAGGCTGAGGCAGGAGAATGGCGTGAACCCAGGAGGTGGAGCTTGCTGTAAGTCGAGATCACACCGCTGCACTCTAGCCTGGGGGACAGAGCGAGACTCCATCGAAAAAAAAAAAAACAAACAAAAAAACAATCTGTGGGATGATGGAGCACATCTTGCTGATAGAGAAGTGATGTCCTTCTCCCCAATCCTGAAGCAAGAGGGTTGACATTGTCTTTCTCCTTCTCCACTGTGACTGCTTTCTTACTTCAATGTGCACTTTGTCTTCATTTTAATCCACTTGCTTTTATTTAAAAATGACGAGAGGAAGGAAACTGGAAGACAATTTTGATAAAGTATAATTTCATAATGGTAAAATCATGACTCATGCAAATACAATATGAATGCATGTCAAGATTTTATTTAACTCAGTAATTAATGAGGAAAATAGTAAGATGCCAACAGTATTTTAAAGAACGTTTGAGAAGCAATATTAAGATTGCTGGGTTGGATATAAAAATGGTTAATGTCCAACAGTACCATAAATTGTAACATTTAGGGTACCTTTTGTTTGAAACAAGTTATTCCCATTTCTACTGGACAAAAATCTACAAGTTAACCTCCAACCTTACAAAGTTGTAAAGTAGAACAGGCAATAGATAGTCAAGCCCAGCAATAGAGAACTGCACTGTGAGGACATCTAAGTAATCTCTTCTGTCTATTTCAACTTAAGGATGATTTACCTGTCAGTGTGATTTGCTCCTCCTAGCATTATCTGGGTTTTTATTTCATCTGACCAACATGTTAAAAGATTTTCCAGTAGCCCTCTATATGCATGGTAATAGATGTTTAATACATACAATGATAGAGTATAAAACAGGAAAATAATCCTCAATATATTTAATTCAGCATGCATTCTCTTAACACTTCAATTAGATTATATACTTCTAGATTATAGAAAATAGCCCTGGAAGTAGTCTAAGATTCTTAAATATTTAGGATTAGACAGGTCTTGGTGATCTTCAGTTTTCTCCGTGGGAGAAGAAAATGTCATTCTGCAATCACTCATATAAATATTTGTGGCTCACATTTAGGTCTAGAACATTTTTGAGGCTTTAATTTGTGTTTCTAAGTGGATGGGTAGACTAGAGAAGAAAATAAAAAAGCCCAGAGAATTTGTGAGAGAGAAAAGGGGAAACAAATTAGTCAGGTGGCTATTCAGGCACAATCCCACCACATAGGTCTAACAGCCAGATGATGTCCTACCTCAAGACTGAACTCAAGTATTTTAGGCATGATTTTCTGCCAATTTTGTTGCATTTCAACTGTATTTGTCATAAGTTCTATTAATCTCAGACTGAAAAGACAAAATCACATATCTTAAAGCACATGGTAAGTCACGTGAGATATGAAGAAAGGATTCTTGGTATTGAAACATACTAAACTCAAAGACTTTCCCAATTGTTGCTGTACAGTCTTCCACTATAGAAGTCTTCTAAAAGTAGAAACAAATTTCACTTGTTGGGCCTTGTTTATATCATTTGTTACAGCATTTCTTCACTCTATTTCTGAGAAAGAGAATGTTTTATGTGATGTTAATAGTTAATAGGTGTTCCTGGAAAAATACTTTATTTTTCTCGGTGAAATTAGTTTGGTTACTTCTAAGCAGAGTTGATGGGTTCTTTTTTTAGAGGATTTCTTTTGAAACTCCAAGAGGGAGAAAGGAACATGTGACATTTTATGAATTTGTCTTAGAGAAATTTCTCCTTACCTGCCTTTTTTTCCCCAAGGAATGCTTATTACTATACTTGAAAAATAGCTTTGAAAATTCCAGTGTAGTTTAATTCCTTCTCTGAATTGATGAAAGTGAGGTTCAGAAATGGTTAGTGGCATACTTAAGAGGAAGGGCAAAACACAGACCTCTTGACTGCTAAAATGATGAAGGTATAACTTTTATATGTAGCCTAGTCCTTATGTGTAAGTCCCACTGCTAAAAATAGTTACTAAATCATTTAGTTTAGAGAACTAACCTTCTTTTTCATTATTATACTTTAAGTTCCTGGATACATGTGCAGAACGTGCAGGTTTGTTACATAGGTATACATGTGCCATGGTGGTTTGCTGCACCCATCAACCCGTCATCTGCATTAGGTATTTCTCTTAATGCTATCCCTCCCTTAGCCCCCAACTCCCTGACAGGCCCCGGTGTGTGCTGTTCCTCTCCCTGTGTTCATGTGTTCTCTTTGTTCAACTCCCACTTACGAGTGAGAACATGTGGTCTTTGGTTTTCTGTTCCATGTTAGTTTAGAGAATGATGGTTTCCAGCTTCATCCATGTCCCTGCAAAGGACATAAACTCATCCTTTTGTATGGGTACATAGTATTCCATGGTGTATATGTGTCACATTTTCTTTATCCAGTCTATCATTGATGGGCATTTGGGTTGGTTCCAAGTCTTTCCTATTGTGAATAGTGCTGCAATAAACATACACATGTGCATGTGTCTTTATAGTAACATAATTTATAATCATGCTACTATTTATAATCCTTTGGGTATATACCCAGTAATAGGATTGCTGGGTCAAATGGTATTTCTCATTCTAGATTCTTGAGGAATCGCCACACTGTCTTCCACAATGGTTGAAGTAATTTACACTCCCACCAACAGTGTAAAGGCATTCCTATTTCTCCACATCCTCTCCAGTATCTGTTGTTTCCTGACTTTTTAATGATCGGCATTCTAACTGGCATGAGATGGTATCTCATTGTGGTTTTGGTTTGCATTTCTCCAATGACCCGTTATGATGAGCTTTTTTTCATATGTTTGTTGGCCGCATAAATGTCTTCTTTTTGCCCAGAATCTACAAGGAACTTAAACAAATTTACAAGAAGAGAACTAAACTTTATTATTTGTGATGAAACAAATGCTTGATTTACATTTCAGATCCTAGGATAGAGAGCATTGAATTAAAGTCTAAAAAATTAGAACTTATCCTGTCTTTATTATTATAGTGCCGATTTGAACCAATATCTTAATTCATTTATACTCCATTTTATCATTTTTGAAACAAAAATTAAAACTATATTATAAAGATATTTTAAGTAGTAACATCATTTTAAGATAAATTTGTATGAGAACAATGCAACTATGCATATCCCAGCACAGACAACACTTGGTAATTATTAGGCCAATGGCAGTTAGTGGTGGTAGTATCTGGACAGTACTTGCTTAAAGCCATGACTGCATTTTACTGTCAATAACCAATACTCAGATTTATTTTCCAGTGTTTTCTCATGTAGTTTATCTACTCTCAAGTCTTTACCAAGTTTTAAGTTTTGGCTTCAAATCACTCAAGGTTTAGGTAGGTGGGTGGGAACAATTTTTACCTTATTTTTCTAGAATAAAAGGTTAAGCAGGTTAAGCAGTTTTCTTAAGGTACAAGATCTACCAGCAAATGGGCCAGGAAGAAAACATAAGGCTTGTCAACTTTGTTTACTACTCAAGCAAAAGGATTAGTTTGTTTTCTTTCTAAATTAATCACTTAAACTTGTTTTTTAAGCATTTTGAAAACCCAAAGCCAAAGGATTCTGAATATCTCACATTTTGTTCCACGTTTAAATTTGCTCTGTTTTCATTTTGTTTGTCAAGCTTTTCACACAATTTTAACAGTGGCATGTTTAATTATATGTAAAAATCATAGTGGTTAACACAATTTACCATCTTTATGCATTTTTTTGGTGCATGAATTCAGTCTGTAAGTGGTAAAACAAAAATAAATGCTTCTATTTACAAAATAAACAGGCTTTAACACATCTTTTCCCACTAAAAAAACCATTAATAAATATTTTTTGAAGGAAAGAAAACATTCAAAAAAACATATTAGCAGGTCATATTTAGAGTGCTTGTTCTTTGAAGAAGAGAGTGAGGGAGAGATACTATTAGCATTCTGTTAAGAAAGGAGAGAAAAGATAGTTTTCAGATGGGATTTAAGCCAGAGAAGTCTCTTATGCCCAGGAAGATCAATCAGGGTAAATGAGTTCTCCACGTATTATTACCTGAGGGTAGAGAAAATTGAAGTTGAGATTTTTTCCCCCTACTTGTTTGACCTTGCTGCATAAATATGATATAAAAAATATGTGTGGAATTTGATAGTGGTCTTTTCCATTGGTCAAACCTTGAAATTTTAACTCTTTGAGGCTTTTCAAATTTGGTGTAAGGAACACAATTTCTTCACATTTAATCTTATTTGTTCTTATTAAAATACAATTGTATTTGTAATCATGACTTTAATACAACTCTGATTTGTCGAAGATCTATCCATAAATGCTTTCTGCCCTGTGAAAACAAATGCCCAGCCCTGGTTGCTACACTCAAGGATGGCAGTAATAAAAGTGGTTAGAAAATCAATTTAAACTGCATTTGTACTTTACCAAGAGCTGGTGACACTTAACATTGGTAAGAGTTATGCTCTCCAAATATGTGATCCACTTTTATAAGCAACTAAAAACCCTACAGCTTCAGTCACACTCTCCAAGCAAGAATAAATGACCTCGCATCAATCCATTTTCACAAGACCTGGCACTTGTAGAATGGGGGAAAGAAATGAGACAAAAAAAAAAAAAAAAAAGATAAACGATAGAAATTGTGAAACCTAGGCTGTTTTAACCTAAGCTTGCACTTTATGTGTATAAATGGAAAAACACAATTTGTTCTGCATGCCTTAATGTTTTACAAACTTGAGATTATCGTACACAAAATAATATGTGGAAAAGGTTTCCATGTCTTATTTATCTTTATGAATCCCATGATCATTACACTGCTTAACACAAAAGAGGCTCTACAGCACTCATAGGATAAAAGAAGGGACAGATTGATGGTATGAAGGACACATATCCTATTTTAATCAGACAGATTTAGATCAAAATAATTTCTAAACATGGATGTTCTAGAAAAAAAAAAAACAGAAAACAATTACCAGAATGTTTTGTTGTGATGCATTACTTTTTGTTTAAGTAACAGTGACCTAAAACAGGCCTGTTTCTCCTTTTCTTCTTTTCTAATAGCATGTGTATATTTGCATAAGTACTTTTTTGCTTATCACGACCTTTTCTTGTTAAACATTAAGGACAGCAGAGGGTTACAGTGAAGCAGCTGGAACTCCTATCTTCTGGAAATGCAAAAAGTGTCTGGTGTTAGAAAAGGTTCAAAACTTAGTAATAATACAAAAGGAGAGTTGTGTGTTCTTTTAATATCATACCAGAGCATTGTCTAACGGGCCTGCTTAAGGATTATGTAATTCTCTAGAAGGTGAACTTTTATTTGGCTCACTATTTTACAGTTACATGTCACTCAATAACACTTCTGAGAAATGCCTCATTAGGTGATTGCATCCTTGTGCAAGCATCATAGAATGTACTTACACAAACCTAGATGGCATAGCTTACTATCCATCTAGGCTATACAGTATGGCCTATTGCTCCTAAGCTATAATACAGATCTGTATAGCATGTAGTACCAAAACATGTTCTGAATACTGTAGGCAATTGTAACACAGTGGTATTCGTGTATCTAAACATATAAAAGATGTGTAAAAATACAGTACAAAAGAAAAGAAAAATGGTACACCTATATAGGGCACTTATGAAAGGAGCTTACAGGACTGGAGGTTGCCCTGTGTCAATCGGTGAGTGAGTGGTGACCAAATGTAAAGGGCTAAAATACTAATGCATATTACCGTAGACTTTATAAATACCATGCACTTAGTCTATACTAAATTTATAAAAACAAAAGTAATTGTGCTATGATGTTACAATAGCCACAACATCACCAGAAAACAGGAACTTTTTAACTCCATTACAATCCTTTGAGACCACCATCATCTATTTGGTCTGTTGTTGACTGAAACATTGTTATGAAGCACATTAGCACTGTTAATACTGTTAATTAGACCAGGACTCTGTGAAGTTACATGCTCACTTGTAGGCTGTGGTTTGATGGAGACGCAAATGAATACAGACTGGCAGAAAACATCACAAAATTACATTTTATTGCCCTATGGAATATTAACTAGTTTTGTCTCTAAACCTTGCGATTTTATTTTAGCATCCTTTCAGTGCCTATAAAAGCTCAGTCTCTTGAATTCTTTTTGAACCAACTTTACCTGCATGCTGGTTGCTTTGTATAGGAGCTAAATCAATCTTTGGTATGTGGTTTATACAATTGTATAAAAATCATGTTTATAACTTTTTGAAAATTAAGCTTTGACACTGGGTTTGAATTATCTTGCCAGAATCCTGTCTTAGAGAATTGTAGAGGGGAGTTTAGATTTTGTGGGGCCTGAAGCTCATATAATTTTATGATCTTTTATAATCAAAAAAATTTTAGAGATTCAAATGAAAAATTATACATAAGAGTGATTATTTATTTAGAATAAGAAAATCAATAACAGCAAATTACATTAATATTTGGAGATTCAGGTCTCTTTCTCTGAACTCTCTTTTTAATTGTACTACAGTTTTTGTTTTTTTTCAGGAGACCAGAGTTTTATCATTACTCAAGTTAGCCTCCTATTGTACTATAGTTTTAAAAATGGATACATAATAATTGTGTAAAGGGCTAAATATTACTATATATTACTGTACATATGCAGTAATCTATATATAATACAGATTATGTACAATAAAAATTTTACATATTTATGGGGTACATGTGATATTTTGATACAGGCATACAATGTGTGATTATCAAATTAGCATAATTGGAATAGCCATCACTTCAAACATTTATAATTTCTTTGTGTCAAGAACATTCCAAATCTTATCTTTTAGCTATTTTGAAACATGCAATAAATTATCGATAACTAATAATTTATCAATAACTAATATATTTACCCTGTTGTGCTATCAAACACTAGAGCTTCCATGGAGATGCTTCCTGATCGCAACTTGTTTTCCCTTCCCAAAGGAAATTGTGAGAAATTATTGCAATTCCTAGCAACTCCCAGTCCCAGAAAGACATGTGCAAGGTTGAGGGCCTCTTAAGCTTCGTTAGCTTTGAGGTAAGCCAGCTCTGCTACTGAGTGAGGGGATGTCAGCAGGTAGGGAGCTGTGAAGGACTGGGTGGAAAGAAACAAACCAGGAAACATTTCCCCCCTCAGGCAATCATGGAGTGGCCCTTGGAGCCCTTGGAGCCTTTGTGAGGACTCCTGCATGTATCTGACAAGAGAACCAGGACTGAGTTTGTGTGTCAGGGAGTACAAAATCAATACAGAACCAAATGGCACCAGTTCATAAGAAAACCTCTCAATATTTTTCAGTCAAATCCCTCCTGTCCCAAGCCAGACCCAAACCTGGAGAAACTAGAAAAAGAAGAGGGATAGAAAGAAATCGAGAATGCATTACATTCCTTCCCCACTCTAAATTCTTGAACTTGAGGTTTGTTCAACCTGGCATAGGGCTGATGACCACCAAATTGGATATGAGACAGAAGTTTTTAATTGGTGTAGTCTGAACCAGATGATTTAATATGTGAACATACATAGAAGGCTCTGGAACCTGCAGGATATTCCAGTAAGGGAAAATAAAGTGGAGACCAACAGAGTATGTACACCATCAATGACAGAAGAAAACATTTTTGTGATACTCACACCCTAGAGACTGATTTTAGTGAATGAATTATGTAGAAAATACCTTAAATAATTAATTAACATACTGAGAAAGATAGGGAAAACTATGAAATCATTTATTCTTCTAAGTTCTTACTGTAAACCTGGTTAGCATTTCCCCCCTGCCTGTTTCTCTAGCAACAAGGGCTGCCTACAGTGTGACATGTTTGGAGGTTCACTGGTAAACTTTTACAGTTGAGAATAATCTAACTAAATATAAAATAGTCTTCTAGTACAAGGGACACTTAAATCCTATGTACAATTTCAAGGATGTAGACTACAGACAGAAAGTGTAGCAGTTAAGAAGAAGGGTTAAATATTTGAAAATGTCATTAGTCTAAATGTGTGGTAAGAAATTGATCTGAAATAGGCTCTTCTTTCCTGTGGTATTTAGAACAGGGTAGACTGCTGAGCTAGATTAGAGGTAATCTGGGCTAGATACAGAGTAAAAACTAAAAGATCTCAGCAGGTGATTCCTAGTGACATGACATTGTGAAATGACAATGAAGACAAGCAAAAATTTTGTGAGGGGTTGCAACTTATTACAGAACAAATGGAAAAGCTAAGATCTGATATCCTGTCTTTATACTGTGTAACAGTTCTTACTATTGCAATTTCAAATTCAATTTATGACTCCTACCTCATTTTGAAGTGCTAAATGAGTTGGAAACTGAAAACCTCAGTAATCACAAAAAAACTGCCTTCCTTCTACCAATGTTAAAAAAAGTCTATAAAATGAGATAATAGGGAAAGATGGATTGAAAGGAAAGAATAAAGGAAAGAAACTCACCTCTGTTCACATGGGATACTGAGAATAATGATAATTTCTGAATGCTAAACAAATACATACCCTGTTTTAAGCTTGCTTAATATGGAAAAATTACTAATACGAATTGGGGTTGATTTCCTTAGTCTAGCTCAATTAGTTGAATAACACTAATTTACCCATTTGTTGCCCTAGTGCAGCGGTCTGCAAATGATAGCCCTTTCGCCAAATCCTGCCAGCCACCTATTTTGGTAAATAAAGTTTTATTGGAACACAACACAGTCATATCCATTTGTTTACATTTGGTCAGTGGCTGCATTCCTGCTACAATAGAAGAGTTAAGTTATTGCAACACAAAGTCTGATATTTGCTATCTGGCCCATTACAGAAAATGTTTGCTAGCCTCTACCTTGGAACATGGAGGCTGGTTAATGATGAATAAAAGCTATGAGAATAGCTAAAAGCATAGAAAGCAGATTCATTGAGATGGGGAAATTATTGACTTTCAGTGCATGATAAAATACATTTATATGTGCTTAGCTCCTAGTAAAATTAAGAATGAATTTAAAATTAGTATCTCAATAATTATTTACTGTAATGTCAGTGATGTAAGTTTCTAGTGTCGTGGTTGTATAGGGTATATTCCCAAACCTGATGCTCCTTTTAATTACTGTTTAACTTATTTAAAAACATATGGCTCAGAAAGGGGAAAGTGATTTAAATATTATCTGTTTAATTTACTAACCTTCCTATGCCCTTTTGGAAACAGCTTGTTTTAAGTCCATAGAGATTTGGATACTCAGAATAACCCTTCTGTATCACTTTCTAAACTGAATTTCACTACATGCAATTTGGACTTCTCTGAAATGAACAACCACAGGGGTTTGAAAATTCTAGTACAGATTTATAAAAAAATGAAAAAAGACTGGACACTGTCCAGAAACATGTGATGGTACTCAAAGCAGAATGACATTTGCTCAGTAAAGCTGCTGAAGTGTTAATTTCCTTAATACTTTTCAACATGAAATTTGTCTTCTTGTAAGCAGATTACATTCATAGACAGTGTAGGAACAGCACTTTACAGCAGTAAATTAGATCAACCAAGGTACAAAAATTAGTGATGATTTTGCTTACAAATATCCATTGTAACAGCATTTCATTTTGTGAACCCTAAGGTCTAACTCTACGGCACTGAAACTCTGTTCATTCACTACCCCACTCTTGTGTAGAGAGCCAATTTCTTTGGGGATTATCTCATACTATAACACTATTATTCTTTACTTATTGGGGAAAATAGGCATGCATTTTCAGGAGGTACAGATTAGAATGCTCAAGTGTGTGTGTGTGTGTGTGTGTGTGTGCGTGTTGAAAAATCTCTTTCTTAAGGTTCTCATATACCCCATTAGGAAGCATTCCCCAACCTTTCAATTAGAGTCCTGGCCTAGAACAATTAAACTGTGATGAGAAATTGTTATGTGCATTTCAAAGTAAAAACTTTATGCATACATGCTACAGTATTAAATCATCAGTACCTATGTATTTTGAGAGAAGCAAGCAGAGAGGTAAAAGGGCTTTCTTCCTGTCTCTGTAATAATCACGCTTTTATTCTGAACATAAACAGCCTATTACTTTGAAAGTAAAGTAATATAACTTGTAAGCCTATAAGGAATTTCATCAGGCCATCTTGTCCATCCTCCCTGAATCCAGAAAGGCTGAATATTAACACATCTTATTGAAATTGATATACTATTTTGAAAGCTGTCTTGCATCCAATTTCCTCTTTTGAGAAAATAGGAGGAAAGAGAAGGGAAGTTTAGAACTCTGCCTAGATGGGCTCAGGAGTGAGATCAGGTCAGATGGCATGGACTGAGGGAAAAAAACAGAGCCAAAGGGTGAGACGGACTGGAAGAGAGTTTAGAAGATTTTGGAGAAATCTACTTTATGATGTGCCAGCAGAAAGAAAGAGAACCTTTGGCTTCGGCTAACAACACAGATAGGAAGTGAGTTACCAAAATCATGAAGTCAGTTCAGATCCATTTTGTCAGAATCAGAATGAGGCTCACTCAGTAGCACAGGGTTTCTCTAAATTTCGTTGTTGGGAGAGTCTACACCGCTCCGTGTATTCCAAGTGTGAATATGCATCTGTCGAGGGACAGAGTCGGTCATGGTGATGGCCCTCTGTGTCCTACCTCTTTGAACTGTGTTCTTAATGAGCTGAAACTGCTTATGGTCTCATTGGGAGTCTATGTTCTCCTTCAGTACCTTTTCTGGTTCTCCTTTTTGGATTACTGCACAAACTGCTGCAGTGCTAGCTGTAGGGTTGGGTGTTGGTGGGAAGAGCAAAAGACAGCATTCTTATTCTGATAATCTCCTCCGTGGTCCTATAGCTCTCTGTTCTCTTGTATTAAACTTCTGATATACTACAGGCATCTCTTCTTAGGATCCTTTCAAGAATTAAAAAAAATTTGTTCTTCTGGAACTGGCCAACTCCAGTGTATTGTGTGTTGGAGTACACAAGGGGATTGCGGGAATATAAGTCATAGCTGCTATGGAGCAGCATGTCCTGTATGCAATGGTGTAAGTAGTAGTTTACAGGAGCTGAGCACCGGCAATCAAAATAGAAAGCATGTTGTTCATAAGATGTGAAGAAGTGTTATACTTAATGATACACAACTGATACATCTCCATGTGGCTAGGGACATCCGTGTATGTAAAGGGACATACAGATCTGGAAGTCTTTAAACAGTGCATGCCAAATCAGTTGAGCTTCCAGTAGAGAGATTTAGAAATGAGTGTGGAAGGTGAGATAATGTACATGATAAAGACTGATACATTTTTTGTGGGAAAATTTACCTTAAGTCCTGAAGAGCTGATAGAGCTTCCACGCTAGAATAAAAACTCTTTGTGTGTCTTGGATACACATCTTTGATTTACGAATACCTTGGCTCTTAGTTGGCTCTCAGGCAATGTTTGTTGGAATAAGTCTAAGAGGATCAATATATAAAGTATAAATAAATCTAGGACTGCTTATATATATATCCTGTTAGGAAGATTATCTTTATTGTTATTTTCAAATACATATTAAATAACTGAGATTGGAATTAATGTGATGTTCTTTAATTCATGCAGATAAGAGGTTTAATTTATTTAACATGTACTTGGCTTACAAAATATCAGAAAGTTAATGTCCTAAAATAAACCTTATCCTTACCTATTTCTCTGAGTTAGTAATGTTAGACGCTTTTCCAGGAAATGAGAGTGTATTAGTTTTCTATTCCTGAATAACAATATTAACACCAACTTAGCACCTTAAAAGAACATACTAACAGTTATCTCACAGTTTCCATGAGCCAAGTTTGGGCATGGATTCACTGGATTTTCTGCATAAGAATCTCACATTGCGGTAAAGGTATTGGATAGGTTGGAGGTCTCATCTCAAGGCTTGACTGGGGAAAGGGCCCATTTTCAAGCTCATGTGGTTGTTGGTAAAATTCAATTCTTTGCAGTTGTAAGAATGAGGGATTCAATATTTGCTGGTTGTCAGCCAGGGGACACCCTCAACTCTGCTTCTTGTTGGCAGGAGGCTGCCTCAGTGTCTTGTCACGTGGGCCTTCCCCAAACTGCTGCTTGCTTCCTCAAAGGCAGCAAAAGAGATAATCTCTTTGTAACATATAGCTTACACTTCTATGTAGTCTAATCCTGGAAGTGACGTCTCATCACCTTAGTTTATCAGATAGTCTGTTGGTTAAAATCAATTCACAGGTCTCACCCACAGTCAAGGAGGCAGGATCACACAAAGGCATGAGCAATAACAGGAGGGGGATTGCAGGGCCATAGTAGAGTATGTTCACCACACATAGGGAGGGAGAAAACACAATTCTTGTCACTTTTGTAATTTCATCAGTAATAAAGCCTCATGGAAAATATTTACTTAGGTTGAATAACACAAATATTTCAGACAGCAACAAAGTCAGTAGAGAAGGTTTTTTCCCGTTTCTATTTCACTTAATTCGACAGAATTGCAGGTTCTTCTGCAGGGTCTGAAGGTTGCCTTGCTAAATTATTTTTGCATTATTAGGTTTTGAAAAACAATTGGTATTAGTGGGTCCATTATAAAGCAAAATACTTATTGAGTAAAGCTTTGAGGAAAGTGATGATAGTCAAGGAGATATCTTCACTCTTAGCCCCCAGATTTACTCTCTTTTAGTTCTTTAAATCTGTATCTGTTGTACTTATGTTGAATAGGTCTATGTTGCTGTTATTCTACCAATGTATAAATGTGTATAAATTCACTGTGTAAGTCACATACTTACACAGTGAATCAGAAGCCAAATTTCTAGACACTGTAAGAAACTCTCTCTGACTTTTCCACTAACCATGGCTTTTTTTTTTTTCAAATTTATTACTGTCATTCTGCGATTGGTAAATATGTCACCTTGACTTTATCATATCTGTCCAGTCCTCTGTTTCTTGTCTTTGTGATTTGGTTCTTTCTCTCTCTCTCTTTTTTTATTTTCTATTCTAGTGATCACTATCAGAGCTTGTTTCTGTCTACCATTTTTAAATCCTGCTTCTTTGATAAAATTTCTCTCTTTTCTACACTGTGTACAGAGATGTTTATTTTTATGGAGTCATTATTGACTACTTTGATAGCTTGCCCCTTGAAAATATTGAGGTTAATTAATTAAAATATTTCCTGTGCAATTTGGTCAATTTTTCCTTGACTTGAATTATTGTAAGTTGTATCTGTTTTAGCTTCCATTCTGTCATTATTTGTAGCCCCCAAATAAAGAATTCTCAGATGACCGAAGAAAATCGGGAATATGTTTTACACTGTTCAAATGAGACTCCCTCAGGGTTGATTCAGTTAAGACATTTAAGTGGAGCAGAAAGTAATTTTAATTAAAATCTTCTTAAGTTTATAAGCATGATAAATCTGCTTCAAGAAGGAAAAAGGATATAGGATTGCAAATAAAAAGAGAAAACAGATATAGGTAATTTTTTCTTCACCTCTGATCTTGGCAATTTAAGCAGATTCTTTTTTGGCAGATGAATAAAAAACAAATGTAAAAATTAATAAATATATCAAAACCATCACCAATGAATAATAGCCTCTCATTCATATTTACAAAAAGCTGGAACACCTAGATAAAAACGTGGATTCATTTGAAATTGCCAAAACCAGGTCTAGTTACCTAGTTACTGTCAGAGTCTGAGACTCTCTTGTCACTTGAGCTACAATATACACATTTCTTTGGACAAACAAGAATTTACCACATGTGTGCATCGTTTAGGTGATGCACAGAAAAACTTGAGAATTCTGGACTTGTCATTTTCATCTCTCAGAGGACAATACTGCTGGCTTTTGTTGTTTTAAGAATTCGGAGTCATGTAACATAGGTTGGGAATCAGGAGACTAGTACTGACCTGATGCAGGTGCCATTGTTGCGGCACAGATGATGAGCACACCAAGGGACACGGCAGTTCTCAATATTCTTTCCACGTCGTGCTTCATCGATGATGAAGAATTCTTTGTTGTTTACTTGAAGGTCTAGAATGCAGCCCCTGAACCCATAAACAGGACCTGCTTTCTTATGAATTTGAACATTTGCAGGAATATGGCCAAGGAACATTGATTCAAAATATGCCTGTAGAAAAAGTAACAACAAAAAATATTATAGATTGTTGGCAGATTATGTGGAAAAGATGTAGGATGTTTGGTTCTGTAATTGGATGTGTTTTAATGTGTTTTTCTGTGTAAAAGAGGTTGCTATTGTTGGCTAGTTTCGTCACTTCTACTAGGTGGGGAGATAGACTGTTTTAGAAAATGGTCCTTTTTTACATCTCTTTTTTAGCTCTAACAATATCTAGTAATATTCAGCAGAAAAATAGACACTCAGCAAAACTTGCTGATTGATTACTTTGAATTTTTTTTTTGAGCTGATGTGTTTGCATTTTAGTGTAAACCTTACCAAATAATAACTAAAAAAGAAAATAAAGCCATGTTAACTAATTGTTTTTAGGGGTTGAATTGTGTTCCCTCCAAATTCATATATTGAAGTTCTAACCCCTAGTACCTCAGAATGTGACTTTATTTAAAAATAGGGTCATTGCAGATGTAATTCATTAAGATGAGGTCAATACTGGAATAAGGCAAACCTATAATCAAATAGGACCTTTTGGACATTTATAAGGACTTTTATAAGGACAATAGTCTTTTTAGGACTTTTATAAAGAAGCTTGGATACAGACCGACTGGCACACAGGAATATTGCCATGTGAACAAAAAGGCAGAGATCAGGGTGATGCATCTATGGGCTAAGGAACATCAAATATTGCCAACACCTTACCAAAAATGAGTTGAGAGGCATTTTCTTTCTCAAGTCATCATATGGAAAGAACCCTACAGTTCTTGAATTTCTAGTTTCCAGAGCTGTAAGAACTGTAAGACATTTCTGTGGTTTAAGCCACCCAGTTTGTGGTACTTTGCTATGGCAACCCTGACAAACTAATGTAATCATAATATATTATAAATATCCTAAAATATGAGCAAAATGTACAGTGCTTGCAAATGGTGCTTGGAAAATTGAAAATGTTACTGTTTCCTTTCTCCCAAATTTGAACATAAATATGCATGAGAAGTAGAATTTTGCTTGGGTAATATTCACTTCCTTAATTCGCCTTTTATTCCAAAATCAGATCAAGAAATGACTCTTGCTTTGAGAAGACACAAAGAAATCACATCATCTTATTGGGATTACTGGCTAGCCACATGCAGAAGATTGAAGCTGGTCCCCTTCTTACACTATATACAAAAAGCAGCACAAGATGGATTAAAGACTTAAATGTAAAACCCAAAACTATAAAAACCCTGGAAGACAATCTAGGCAATACCATCCTGGACATAGGAACAGGCAAAGATTTCATGACAAAGACACCAAAAGCAATTGCAACAAAAGCCAAAATTGACTAGTGGGATCTAATTAAACTTAAGAACTTCTGCACAGCAAAAAAATTGTCAGCAGAGTAAACAGACAACCTAAATAATGGGAGAAAATTTTTTGCAAACTATGCATCTTACAAAGGTATAATATCTAGCATGTACAAGGAATGTATACAAATTTACATGAGAAAAACAACCCCATTTGAAAGTGGGCAAAGGACATGAACAGACACTTTTCAAAAGAAGATATACATGTGGCCAAGAAGCATAAGAAAAAAAACTCAATATCACTGATCATTAGAGAAATGCAAATCAAAACCACAATGAGATACCATCTCACACCAGTCAGAAGGGTTACTTTTAAAAAGTAAAAAAATAACAGATGCTGGCTAGGTTGCAGAGAAAAAGGAACACTTATACACTGTCGGTGGGAATGTAAATTAGTTTAGCCATTGTGGAAAGCACTATGGTGATTCCTCAAAGAGCTAAAAGCAAAACTACCATTTGGCCCAGCAATTCCATTACTGGATATATACCCAAAGGAATATAAGTCATTCTACCATAAAGACACATGCACCTGAATGTTCATTTCAGCACTATTCATAATAGCAAAGATATGGAATCAACCTAAATGCCCATCAATGACAGATTGGATAAAGAAAATGTGGTACATATACACCATGGATGGAATAATATGCAGCCATAAAAAAGAATGAGATCATGTCTTTTGTGGACACATGGATGGAACTGGAGGCCATTATCCTCAGCAAACTAATGCAGGAACAGAAAACCAAATGCTGCATGATTCTCACTTATAAGTGGGAGCTAAATGATGGGAACTTATGAACACAAAGAAGGAAACAACAGACACTGGGGTCTGCTTGAGGGTAAAGGGTAGGAGGAGGTAGGGGAGCAGAAAAAATAACTATTAGGTGCTGGGCTTAATTCCCAGGTGATGAAATAATCTGTGCAACAAAACATCATGACATGGTGTACCCATGTAACAAACTTTCGCATGTACCCCCAAACCTAAAATAAAAGTTAAAAAACAAAAAAAAGAAGTCAGACTATCTTAAAGGCAACCAAACCATGTATAGAAAATTAGTAGAATAAAGAGACTCTGTAAAATTAGGCTGTTGATCTGCCTTTATTTGATCAATACGTCAGGGCCACATCTTACATGGGAGTTAGTTCTAAAGACGGCAAATAAGATGAATATTTCATTGAAGCTAAATTGTCTTTGGAAATCCTTTAGCCACCACATTGGAAACTAACATGCTTTCTCCAGATAATTCTAACGCAGCTACATATTTCCTCCAGCTTTGGAATAGCTTGCTGTTTTTTCAGTGCAGCTGTAGATAAAGCTGGCATTTCACGTCATGTTGTATACAAACTCTAGAACCCCCCAGTGTGTGGTGAGATGTACCACTGTCAGACACAAGAGGAAACTGATACTGAGTACAATAAATTCACTTCTCACATCTGATGTTCATTGCAGAGCTTATGTGCATTGACCAGAATGATGCTAAAATCACCTTACATGATTTAAGTTGCTGCTTGATTTCTACTTTCCCACCCTCAGCAACATATATAATTGAATTCTCATAATTTAGATGTACATAAAATGCAGATCCTCTCTGTAAGAATTTATGAGCTATAATTGAAGTCTAAATAATTTGGAAATAAGACCCTGCTCTTCAGGGCTGTTAGGCATATGGCAGGTAGATGCAGCAGCATTTGTGTGGGTGACATCTCTGATATCCCAATTCCCAAAACACACATTCACACCTCAAGCTGACATCTGAAACGTATTTAAATTGGTATTACAGATACAATAAAATGGAACACTGCCATTGCCAGAATTAAAAAACTAAAGCCAAATAATTAAGTTAGGGGTCTGGCGGGAGGACGGTGTGAGAGATGCCCAGCAATATTGCTTTACATTTATACTAATACGTGCTGTTTTCATGTGGGTGTACTTTTAGAGAGCAGAAACGTGTTTAATTCTAGGAAGAGCAAAGCATCTCCATGACCCATAACAGGTCAAACTAACTCTGTATTTGAGATATTGTTCTTTTTGAAAGACTGAATCTCTGCTCCTAAGGGAGTCTTTAATTTTTTTCCTGAGTATTTCTTCTTATTTAGGTCCCAGAGGGTGATTATCTTTGTGTATGTTATGGTGGAAGCTAAAAGTTTCAAGGTGTATCGATAGAGGTGTCACATAGCATAGGTGTATTTCTGTTTGTTTTCACATTCTACAAACTATTAGTAGATCTGTCTATCAGCTAAGTGATCCACTGTGAATACAATTGGGAACTATGATGAACTTTCAAGACTCTGCATCCAAAGGATGTCCTTCCTCTCACCGAGGATCTCTGACATCTTTGTGTATTGATCACACACCTGGAAAAGTGAACCTTTCACTGTTTTGACAAGTGTGCTGTTTTAGCACAAAACTGGTAGAGAATGGAAGAATACCCTCCTTTTCTGTCAGCAGTAGGAAGGTATGAAGGAAAGTCTATAGAGCTATCAATGATTGATTAGACCGTTAAAAAACACCCAAACAATGGAAGTTGATGGCTCTTGTATTTCTTCTGAGGTGAGGCTCGTGCTTAGTTGGAGTCCTGAAATGTCCAAAAAAGCAGATGCTGTTGGCTGCACATAGATAACCATTAAAATGGTCGACTTCTTCTATTCCCAGACTTTCAATTATCCAAGAGATGACTTTTGTGTGTATAATTATTCCTAAGGAGACAGGTCTTTAAAATAGGTCTTTTCTAATAATTCCTTGTGAATCAGACTATGAAGAATAAAGTCTGACACCAAGATATGATGTTACAAGATGAAAGTACAGAGAACAGACATGGACAATCAAGGAGGAATCATGAAAATAATAAAAAATATCAATGATAACTGAGGGAAAAGGACTCCATATCTGACAGGAGTGAAATGAACCCTCCTTTTCCTTTCAGAGTTTCTCTTTAAAGGAAGAATATAGTTATTCTTTTATGATACATATGAATAAAATAAGAAAATAGGCAAAGGGAAAGTAAAATTTAAAATCCATCAGGCAGGGGAGAGGGTAGATAAGAAGCTGTCCTATTTATTTTTTGTTTTGTTTTAATTTAAATTTAGATGTTGGAATACTGCATATCTTTCTGTAATGACATCTTGATTTAGTGTTTACTTTTATTTTGCATTCCCAATTCTGCAACTGAAGTTAAATACTTGTGTTAATAAAATATGGAGAGGTGATTATAAATATACTTTTCGGTTAAGATTAATTATCAGAGCGCACTTGTCTTTAAGATTATGATGACTTACAACGGAAACAAACTGGCTTTTATTTAAGAGTCATTACCATTTTTGGTTTTTAACATTACCTGAATCGTATGGAAACAAATTTAAAATCAGAAACATTAAGTTTTGGAATAAAGATGGATAAGAAATGTTGGATAAAGTGTTTCAGAAGGATTTATTGAAGTAACTTTTCACATGTTAAAAAAGCTTAAATTCTTAAAAATTGTTTAAGGGAAATAAGTGAAAAGGGATAAGAAATAACACCAGCAATATTTATCAAAATTCCCATTCTTTTGCAGTTAAAGGATCTCTCTCTCCCTCTCTTTCTCTTATTTTGCCTTAAAGTATAATAATCTGTGAGCATATGATCTCTTCTATGTTAATATATATTTTTATTTTTAGGACAGAGCCTTCACCCTGATTATCTTTGGATTCTTGGAGTCCATAGAAGTGCCTTGAAAATAGAAAGTTTTATACACTCTTTTTACAAATGACGTGAAATCCAATCCTGCTTTTCCTCAATCTCTTAGTTGTCTTTTAGGCCTCTTTCCCCGTGTTACGCTGCCTTAGAATCTTGATATTTTGCTAGATGCAGCACATGGGATGTCCTTACAAGATCCCACTCAGAATAAATGTTATGTTATTATTCTAATATACCCTTCTATATTATATATATATATATATATGGCATAGTGCATAGGACAGTAGCTCACACAAGGTTATTTCTTTAAAAATTTGATAAATATGAGTGGTGATTATTGATGTTGTGATCAATAATTCACAGTTAATATTTGATTCTTAAGGCTTTCTAGGCTAGGAAATGTTCTCAAAATAATATCTCCTCACCTTTTTGAAGGGACAACTGAACTTTAGAGAAGCAATCAATAAACTGAGTTGCTACATTGTGAACAGATTGATCTAGGGAAGTGTAAATAGAAAAGAGGTATGTGGGATTACTCTTGTCTATAAAGAAATTAAATATAATTTGGGGAATTAAATAATAAAAAAATCTGTTGCAAAATAATAACATACAGGTCAGCAAGATGGCAGAATAGGAAGCCCCAGACCCTCCTTCCCCTGTGGAGACACAGAAGCAACAAAAATACATGGACCGATTCCCTTTTTGAGGAATTTAGGAAACAGTTAAGAGGGTCACACATGTCAGGTGATTGTGAAGCCAGCTGTATCAAAGCTGTAAGAAAAATTTATGGCATTCATTCATTATAGACCCACTCCCCAACATAGCATGGCATAATGAAGAGAAAACTCCCAGCTCCCAGTTTTGCCTTGGGAAGAGAAATAGAAGACTAAAACATGTCCAGCATGCAGACTCTTTGGGTAGCTGTTTGAGTAATTGGCTTTTGTCTTTTCTGACTCAGGAAAGGATACCACATTGCGGATCACTGAGAACAAAGGTGATGGTTTGGACTAATATGCACTCATTCACCACAGTCCCTTGTCCTGGCTTGGCATGGGATCAGAGAAAATTCTCACCTTCCAGCTTCTCACTAGGGAGGTAAAGAATTAGGGCATGTGTCCAGTGTTATGGCTTTTTGGGGGCTTCTGTCTCACTAGTTTCTGTCTCACCTGTCTCAGAATGCTGATGCGACCTGGCTTACTCTCAATATCTGGGGACTGCTGTGAAAAAAAGAGTGTTGGGAGGCTTACTTCTGCTTCAAAGGACCCAGAATACAGAAGACAGAGGCTGATATAGCTTCATGGCCTCTCCCTCAGGAGGGAGTGGGTAAAAGAGTGGATCATGCACCCAATGTTCTGGCTTTTCAGAATGTTACAAGAGACTAATTTCTATCTCATTTGACTGAGAGTGCTAATGGGACTTGGCATACTCTAGAAGTCTGAGGGCTTCTGAGAATCAGAGAGATGGGCAGCTTGTGGCAGATCCAGAGAACCTGTAGTATCATATACAGAAAGTAAAGGGAGCAAGAGATTATGAGCTCCTGAAAAAAGAAACTGGAAAATCACTTTAATTGGGAGTCTGCAGGCACAAGTTCAGAGAAGACACATCCATAGGAAACACTGGAGAGGACCTCAGACTGACTGTTAAAGGTCTTTCCCTGTACAAAAAGCCAGTCCAAAAAGACTGGAAGAAGTGACTGTTTTATCAAATGTGTGGATTCCACCACAAAGTTAGAAAGCAAAGGAAGACAGACGAAAGCATGGCATAATCAAAGGAACAAAATAAATCTCCAGGAGACAACCCTTTAAAAAGAGATCTATATAAATTACCTGATAAAAAATTCAAAGTAACCATTTTGAAAATGTTCAGTGAGGACAGAAAAGTGATGCTGAACAAAATGAAAATATCAAAAAAGAGAGAAAATATGAAAGAGAACCAACCAAAAATTTTGGAGCTGAAAACTGTAATGCCTGAATTTAAAAATTCATTACAGAAGTTCAATGGCAGGCTTGGTCAAGCAGAAGAAAGAATCATAAAATTCAAAGACAGAT
Organism: Hylobates moloch; assembly: GCF_009828535.3. Taxonomy (NCBI): domain Eukaryota; kingdom Metazoa; phylum Chordata; class Mammalia; order Primates; family Hylobatidae; genus Hylobates; species Hylobates moloch. Next base: position 99,834,132 of record NW_026652277.1, on the reverse strand, counting down.
CACTTGGATATCTCAAAAGGAGATGAGAGAAAGAAGAAAAAGCTTATTCATAGAAATAATGAATGAAAACTTCATAAACATGGGGAAGAAAATGGACACCCAGAATCAAGAAGCTGAAGTACTCCAACTGAAATGAACCCAAAAAAGTCCACTCTGAGACATACTATAGCCAAAAACAGAGAATTTTAAAAGATGCACAAAAAAGGCAACTTGTCATGTAAATGGGAGCTCCCATGAGACTATCAGTAGATTTTTTTCCACAGAGACCTTGCACATCAGAAGGGAAAGGGGTGATATATTTAAAGTGCTAAACATTTTTTAAAGGAACCTGCAAACCAAGAATACTGTATTTGCCAAAACTGTCCTTCAAGAATGAAGAAGACATAAAGACTTTCCCCATAAACAAAAACTGAGGGATTTAATCATTAGATCTTCCTTACAAGAAATGCTAAAGGAAGTTTTTCCAGTTGAAATAGAAGGATACTAGACAACAACACAAAAACTTCTGAAAGTATAAAGCTTGCTAAAAAAGGTAGATAAGTATACAAATATAGAATACTGTAATACTGTAATCATGGTGTGTAAATAACTTTTGGAATTTATTTATTTTCAGTTTGTGTTATTTTTTATTGTTGTATTGTTATTTTTATGTTTTTTATTCTGGAATATTTTCTTTTTAAAGATTTCAACTTATTTTAGATACAAGGGGTACATGTGCAGGTTTGTTACATGGATATATGGCATGCTAACTTAGGCATTTAGAAATTAAGGGCGAAAGTATAAAATAACTATAATTATAAAATATGTTAATGTACAAAATATAAAATGAGGTTATTTTTATGATTAATAACATAAAGTGTGTGTGTGTAGGAGCAATAATGGAATAGAGTTTTAGTATGTGATATTGAAGTTATTATTACCTTAAAATATACTGCTAAAGCTATAAGACATTTTGTGTAAGCTTCATGGCAACCATAAAAAATACTCATAGAAGATAAAAAAACAAAAAATGAAATCAAGTTATGTCACTAAAAAGTCAAAAAGGAAGAAATGAAGAAAGGAAATGAGGTACAAGAAAACTTGTCCTGCAAGAGATTCACTTTAGATTTAAGGATACACACAATCAGAAAGTGAAAGTATGGAAAAATATATTCCATGATCATATTGTTAGGCTTTGTGTCCCCACCCAAAATCTCATCTTAAATTGTAATCCCCTAAATCCCCATAATCCCCACATGTCAAGAGAAAGACCAGATCAAGGTAATTTAATCATGGGGATAGTTTTCCCACGCTGTTCTTGTGAAAGCAGCAGTTCTCTTGAGATCTGATGGTTTTATAAGTGTTTGGTTCCTCCTGCATTCATTCTCCTTCCTGCCACCTTGTAAAGCAGGAAGGAGAATGTAATAATACATTACATTACCAAGCTAGAAGATAACAATCACAGGATCATCTCAATAAATGCAAAATGTCATTTTATAAAATTTGAACTCTTTCATGAAAAAATACTCAGCAAATTAGGATTAGGAGGAAATTAATTCAACAGAATACACATCATACTCAATGGTGAACACCTAAAGCTTTTCCTTCAAGTTGAGGAACAAGATAAAGATGCCCACTCACTGCTTTTATTGAGCATAGTTCTGGAAGTCCTGGCTGGAGCAGTTAGGCAAAAGAAAAAAAAAGGAACAAAATGCATCCAAATAAGAAATAAAGAAGTAAAATTATCTTTGTTCACAGATGATATGATAATATACATAGAAAACCTTAATGGTGTCTCTGACATACATGCACACACACAAAAACTGTTAGAGCCAACAAATTTAGCAAAATTTCAGGATACGAAAATCAGCATTTTATATCATTTCCATAGATATATGGATCTATATATCATAGATATATGGAAATAATTACATTTCCATAGACTAACCATTAACTATCACAAGTAAGAAAACAGTTTTATCTATAATACATGAAAAAGGATAAAATAGCATCAGAATAAACTTAAGAGGGCAAAAAATGTGTAATTTAAAACTACAAAACATTCTTGAAAGAGAAGAAAGGCACAAATAAATAAGAAAGACATTTTACATTCATGGAGCATCAATAAAATGTCCATACTGTCCAAAGTAATCTACAGATTCAATACAATCCCTGCCAAAATTCCAAAGATATTTTTACAAAAATTGAAAAAACAATGCTGGAATTCATATGGCACCAAAGGATGCCAAATAGCCAAAACAATCTTGAGAAAGAATACAAAATGGGAGAGGTTCCCACTTCCTGACTTCACAGTATATTACAAAGCTATAGTAATCAAAAGTGTATGGTGCTGGCATAAAGAAATGTATAAACCAACGAAACATAAGAGGCTGTGAAAAATCCCATGGACACATGGTCAAATGATCTTTGAAAAGGGTGCCACAAATGCATGTGGAAAATAATCTTCAACAAATGGTCTTTGGAAAACTGGCTATTCACATGCAAAAGAATGTCATTTTATAATGAGCAAGCATTTGGCATATATCTGAAAGATATGTTGAGGTAGTAGAAAATTCAGAACCTAGCTGAGGTACAGTCACTGAAGGTGTCATAAAATGTAAAATATTCTATTCTCAACAAGTATGCTACACTGCTTTAATTTACAATATATAATTACATGGCATTAAAATTCTGATACATCAGTCCAGTGGCAAACCTTAAGTAGGAACAGATAAATATGTTCAACCTGCTTATGCAACAATTACTCTAATGGGAGTAGGAAATAGTGCATGTTCCCAAGGATTCTCATTATTTTAAGAATGTCCCAGGAATTCCTTGTTAGTCACAAGTCGATTCTCTTCCACTAGTAACTGAGAGATGAGAGACCCTGAAAGGCCTTGAATTCCTTTTTCACTAAGGCAGTTCCTGACAGGAGAGTTTCAGCAACATCTTGGATTGCAAACATTCTACTGACCATTATATTGACCATAATAACAAAAGAATGAAGACAAGTTCATATTCTAAGGAAGACTCCAGACCACTTTCCACAATATTTTCCACACAGTAGGAAACTATTTTCAAGAAGGTAACCCCTACTCATCATCAGGAATCAATTTCTTCAGCTCTATGATATTTTCAATGAATCAGTAAGACAATCAATAATATGTTTTCCTTTGTTTCTTCTGAAATCCCTTTATTATATAAGAAATTAATGGTATAATTTAAAAAGCAAGGATTTTGAAAACTGAAAAAATTAAATTGGATCTCTGTCTTACACTATACATAAAAATCTACTCAAAGTTGATTAAAGACTTAAACTTAACACCCAAACCATAAAACCCCTAGAGGAAAACATGGGGAAAATGCTTCATTAGTTTTGACAATGATTTCTTGGATATAACACCAAAAGCACAGGCAACAAAAGCAAAAATAGACAAGTGGGACTATGTCAAAATAAAAAGTTTCTGTGCAGCAAAGAAAACAATTAACAGAGTGAAAAGGAAACCTATAGAATGGGAGAAAATATTTGCAAGCCATATGTTTGATAAGGAGTTAATATCCAAAACATATAAGGAATTTCTACAACTCAATATCAATGAACAAACACACAAAGCAGACAAACAAAAACCCCAGTATAACCTGATTAAAAAATAGGCAGAAGACTTGAATAGACATTTTTCCAAATAAGACATACAAATGGCCAACAGGTATATGAAAAGATGCTCACCATCTCCAATCATGAGGGAAATGCAAATCAAAACCACAATGAGATATCACTTTATACTTGTTAGGATGGCTATTACCCAAACCAGAAAATAACAAGTCTTGGTGAGGATGTGGAGAAATGGGAATTTATGAGCACTGTTGGTCAGGATGTAAGATGATGCAGCCACTATAGAAAACAGTATGGGGGTTCCTCAAAAAATTAAAAATAGAACTACCATCTGATCTAGCAATACCATTTCTAGGTATTTATCCAAAAGAACTGGAAATAGGATATTGAAGAGATTATTTGCAGTTGGATGTTCATTGTAGCATTATTTGCATTATTCACATCATTCAATAGATAGAAACAACATAAATGACCATTAATGGATGAATGGATAAAGAAAATGTGGTATAGTATGATCTCACTTATATGTAGAATCTAAAAATGTTGAACTCATAGAAATAGAAAGTACAATGGTGATTGCAGAGGCTGGTCAGGGATGGGGATAGACAGAAAAAAGAAAAACATTGGTCAAAGGGTACAAAGTTCCAATTTGATAAGAAGAATAAATTTTGGTGATCTGTTGCACAGTATGGTGACTATAGTTAATAATAACATATTTAAAAACAACCAAATGAGAGGATTTTCAATTTCTTACCACAAAGAAATGATAAATATTTGAGGTAATGGATATGCTAATTTGCCGAATTTGATCATTCCACAAAGTGTACATGTATCAAAACACTATATTGTACCTCATAAATATATACTATTATTATCTGTCAATTAAAATATAATAAAAAAGGAAAATGATATATATGTAGATATTATGGAATAGTCAATTTTTTTTGTCTCCTTTATAACAAAATGTCATTGTACCTATAGTAACTATAGCGCTTTCCTAAGTCTTGAATCAATTCTAACAAACTTTTTTTTTTTATTATACTTTAAGTTTAGGGTACATGTGCACAACATGCAGGTTTGTTACATATAAATACATGTGCCATGTTGGTGTGCTGCACCCATTAACTCATCATTTAGCATTAGGTATATCTCCTAATGCTATCCCTCCCCTCTCCCCCCACTCCACAACAGGCCCCAGTGTGTAATGTTCCCCTTCCTGTGTCCATGTGTTCTCATTGTTCAGTTCCCACCTATGAGTGAGAACACGCGGTGTTTGGTTTTTTGTCCTTGCGATAGTTTACTGAGAATGATGGTTTCCAGTTTCATCCATGTCCCTACAAAGGACATGAACTCATCCTTTTTTATGGCTGCATAGTATTCCATGGTGTATATGTGCCACATTTTCTTAATCCAGTCTATCGTTGTTGGACACTTGGGTTGGTTCCAAGTCTTTGCTATTGTGAATAGTGCCACAATAAACATACGTGTGCATGTGTCTTTATAGCAGCATGATTTATAATCCTTTGGGTATATACCCAGTAATGGGATGGCTGGGTCAAATGGTATTTCTAGTTCTAGATCCCTGAGGAATCACCACACTGACTTCCACCATGGTTGAACTAGTTTACAGTCCCACCAACAGTGTAAAAGTGTTCCTATTTCTCCACATCCTCTCCAGCACCTGTTGTTTCCTGACTTTTCAAGGATTGCCATTCTAACTGGTGTGAAATGGTACCTCATTGTGGTTTTGATTTGCATTTCTCTGATGGCCAGTGATGATGAGCATTTTTTCATGTGTTTTTTCACCGTATAAATGTCTTCTTTTGAGAAGTGTCTGATCATATCCTTTGCCCACTTTTTGATGGGACTGTTTGTTTTTTTTCTTGTAAATTTGTTTGAGTTCATTGTAGATTCTGGATATTAGCCCTTTGTCAGATGAGTAGGTTGCAAAAATTTTCTCCCATTCTGTCGGTTGCCTGTTCACTCTGATGGCAGTTTCTTTTGCTGTGCAGAAGCTCTTTAGTTTAATGAGATCCCATTTGTCAATTTTGGCTTTTGTTGCTATTGCTTTTGGTGTTTTAGACATGAAGTCCTTGCCCATGCCTATGTCCTGAATGGTATTGCCTAGGTTTTCTTCTAGGGTTTTTATGATTTTATGTCTAACATGTAAGTCTTTAATCCATCTTGAATTAATTTTTGTATAAGGCATAAGGAAGGGAGCCAGTTTCAGCTTTCTACATATGGCTAGCCAGTTTTCCCAGCACCATTTATTAAATAGAGAATCCTTTCATCATTGCTTGTTTTTGTCAGGTTTGTCAAAGACCTGATAGTTGTAGATATGTGGCATTATTTCTGAGGGCTCTGTTCTGTTCCATTGGTCTATATCTCTGTTTTGGTACCAGTACCATGCTGTTTTGGTTACTGTAGGCTTGTAGTATAGTTTGAAGTCAGGTAGCGTGATGCCTCCAGTTTTGTCCTTTTGGCTCAGGATTGACTTGGCGATGTGGGCTCTTTTTTGGTTCCGTATGAACTTTAAAGTAGTTTTTTCCAATTCTGTGAAGAAAGTCATTGGTAGCTTGATGGAGGTGGCATTGAATCTATAAATTACCTTGGGCAGTATGGCCATTTTCATGATATTGATTCTTCCAACCCATAAGCATGGAATGTTCTTCCATTTGTTTGTATCCTCTTTGATTTCATTGAGCAGTGGTTTGTAGTTCTCCTTGAAGAGGTCCTTCACATCCCTTGTAAGTTGGATTCCTAGGTATTTTATTTTCTTTGAAGCAATTGTGAATGGGAGTTCACTCATGATTTGGCTCTGTGTTTGTCTGTTATTGGTGTATAAGAATGTTTGTGATTTTTGTACATTGATTTTGTATCCTGAGACTTTACTGAAGTTGCTTATCAGCTTGAGGAGATTTTGGGCTGAGACGACGGGGTTTTCTAGATATACAATCATGTCATCTGCAAACAGGGACAATTTGACTTCCTGTTTTCTTAATTGAATACTCTTTATTTCCTTCTCCTGCCTGATTGCCCTGGCCAGAACTTCCAACACTATGTTGAATAGGAGTGGTGAGAGAGGGCATCCCTGTCTTGTGCCCGTTTTCAGAGGGAATGCTTCCAGTTTTTGCCCATTCAGTATGATATTGGCTGTGGGTTTGTCATAGATAGCTCTTATTATTTTGAGATACGTCCCATCAATACCTAATTTATTGAGAGTTTTTAGCATGAAGGGCTGTTGAATTTTGTCAAAGGCCTTTTCTGCATCTATTGAGATAATCATGTGGTTTTTGTCTTTGGTTCTGTTTATATGTTGGATTACATTTATTGATTTCCATATGTTGAACCAGCCTTGAATCCCAGGGATGAAGCCCAATTAATCATGGTGGATGAGCTTTTTGATGTGCTGCTAGATTCAGTTTGCCAGTATTTTATTGAGGATTTTTGCATCAATGTTCATCAAGGATATTGGTCTAAAATTCTCTTTTTTGGTTATGTCTCTGCCAGGCTTTGGTTACAGGATGATGCTGGCCTCATAAAATGAGTTAGGGAGGATTCTCTCTTTTTCTATTGATTGGAATAGTTTCAGAAGGAATGGTACCAGCTCCTCTTTGTACCTCTGGTAGAATTCGGCTGTGAATCCATCTGGTCTTGGACTTTTTATGGTTGGTAAGCTATTGATTATTGCCTCAATTTCAGAACCTGTTATTGGTCTATTCAGAGATTCAGCTTCTTCCTGGTTTAGTCGTGGGAGGATGTATGTGTTGAGGAATTTATCCATTTCTTCTAGATTTTCTAGTTTAGTTGCATAGAAGTGTTTATGGTATTCTCTGATGGTTGTTTGTGTTTCTGTGGGATCTGTGGTGATATCCCCATTATCATTTTTTATTGCATCTATTTGATTCTTCTCTCTTTTCTTCTTTATTAGTCTTGATAGAAGTCTATCAATTTTGTTGGTCTTTTCAAAAAACCAGCTTCTGGATTCATTAATTTTTTGAAGGGTTTTTTGTGTCTCTATTTCCTCCAGTTCTGCTCTGATCTTAGTTATTTCTTGCCTTCTGCTAGCTTTTGAATGTGTTTGCTCTTGCTTCTCTAGTTCTTTTAATTGTGATGTTAGGGTGTCAATTTTAGATCTTTCCTGCTTTCTCTTGTGGGCATTTAGTGCTATAAATTTCCCTCTACACACTGCTTTGAATGTGTCCCAGAGATTCTGGTTTGTTGTGTCTTTGTTCTCATTGGTTTCAAAGAACATCTTTATTTATGCCTTCACTTCATTATTTACCCAGTAGTCATTCAGGAGCAGGTTGTTCAGTTTCCATGTAGTTGAGCAGTTTTGAGTGAGTTTCTTAATCCTGAGTTCTAGTTTGTTTGCACTGTGGTCTGAGAGACAGTTTGTTATAATTTCTGTTCTTTTACATTTGCTGAGGAGTGCTTTACTTCCAACTATGTGGTCAATTTTGGAGTAGGTGTGGTGTGGTGCTGAAAACAATGTATATTCTGTTGATTTGGGGTGGAGAGTTCTGTAGATGTCTATTAGGTCCACTTGGTGCAGAGTGGAGTTCAATTCCTTGGTATCCTTGTTAATTTTCTGTCTCGTTGATCTTTCTAGTGTTGACAGTGGGTTGTTAAAATCTCCCATTATTATTGTGTGGGAGTCTAAGTCTCTTTGTAGGTCACTCAGGACTTGCTTTATGAATCTGGGTGCTCCTGTATTGGGTGCATATATATTTAGGATAGTTAGCTCTTCTTGTTGAATTGATCCATTTACCATTATGTAATGGCCTTCTTTGTCTCTTTTGATCTTTGTTGGTTTAAAGTCTGTTTTATCAGAGACTAGGATTGCAACTCCTGCCTTTTTTTGTTTTGCATTTGCTTGGTAGATCTTCCTCTATCCCTTTATTTTGAACCTATATGTGTCTCTGCACGTGAGATGGGTTTCCTGAATACAGCACACTGATGGGTCTTGACTCTTTATCCATTTTGCCAGTCTGTGTCTTTTAATTGGAGCATTTAGTCCATTTACATTTAAATTTAATATTGTTATGTGTGAATCTGATCCTGTCATTATGATGTTAGCTGGTTATTTTGCTTGTTAGTTGATGCAGTTTCTTCCTAGCCTCGATGGTCTTTACAATTTGACATGTTTTTGCTGTGGCTGTTACCAGTTGTTCCTTTCCATGTTTAGTGCTTCCTTCAGGAGCTCTTTTAGGGCAGGCCTGGTGGTGACAAAATCACTCAGAATTTGCTTGTCTGTAAAGTATTTTATTTCTCCTTCACTTATGAAGCTTAGTTTGGCTGGATATGAGATTCTGGCTTGAAAATTCTTTCCTTTAAGAATGTTGAATATTGGTCTCCACTCTCTTCTGGCTTGTAGAGTTTCTGCTGAGAGATCTGCTGTTAGCCTGATGGGCTTCCCTTTGTGGGTAACCTGCCCTTTCTCTCTGGCCACCCTTAACATTTTTGCCTTCATTTCAACTTTGTTGAATCTGACAATTATGTGTCTTGGGGTTGCTCTTCTCAAGGAGTATCTTTGTGGCATTCTCTGTATTTCCTGAATTTGAATGTTGGCCTGTCTTGCTAGATTGGGGAAGTTCTCCTGGATAATATCATGCAGAGTGATTTCCAGCTTGGTTCCATTCTCCCCATGACTTTCAGGTACACCAATCAGATGTAGATTTTGTCTTTTCACATAGTCCCATATTTTTTGGAGGCTTTGTTTGTTTCTTTTTATTCTTTTTTCTCTAAACTTCTCTTTATGCTTCATTTCATTCATTTCATCTTCCATCACTGATATCCTTTCTTCCAGTTGATTGCATCGGCTACTGAAGCTTCTGCATTCATCATGTAGCTCTCATGCCTTGGTTTTCAGCTCCATTAGGTCGTTTAAGGACTTCTCTGCATTGGTTATTCTAGTTATCCATTTGTCTAATTTTTTTTCAAAGCTTTTAACTTCTTTGACATTGGTTCAAATTTCTGCCTGTAGCTTGGAGTAGTTTGATCGTCTGAAGCCTTCTTCTGTCAACTTGTGAAAGTCATTCTCCGTCCAGCTTTGTTCTGTTGCTGTTGAGGAGCTGCATTCCTTTGGAGGAGGGGAGGCACTCTGATTTTTAGAGTTTCCAGTTTTTCTGCTGTGTTTTTTTCCCATCTTTGTGGTTTTATCTAACTTTGGTCTTTGATGATGGTGACGTACAGATGGGTTTTTCGTATGGATGTCCTTTCTGTTTGTTATTTTTCCTTCTAACAGACAGGACCCTCAGCTGCAGGTCTGTTGGAGTTTGCTAGAGGTCCACTCCCGACCCTGTTTGGCTGGGTGTCAGCAGCGGTGCCTGCAGAACAGCGGATTTTCATGAGACCACAAATTCAGCTGTCCGATCATTACTCTGGAAGTTTTGTCTCAGAGGAGTACCTGGCCGAGTGAGGTGTCAGTCTGTCCCTACTCGGTGGTGCCTCCCAGTTAGGCTACTTGGGGGTCAGGGACCCACTTGAGGAGGCAGTCTGCCCCTTCTCAGATCTCAAGCTGCATGCTGGGAGAGCCACTACTCTCTTCAAAGCTGTCCGACAGGGACATTTAAGTCTGCAGAGGTTACTGCTGTCTTTTTGTTTGTCTGTGCCCTGACCCCAGAGGTGGTGCCTACAGAAGCAGGCAGGCCTCCTTGAACTGTGGTGGACTCCACCCAGTTTGAGCTTCCCGGCCACTTTGTTTACCTAATGAAACAACCAACTCAGCAATGGTGGGCGCCCCTCCCCCAGCCTCGCTGCCGCCTTTGCAGTTTGATCTGGGACTGCTGTGCTAGCAATGAGCTAGACTCCGTGGGCATAGGACCCTCTGAGCCAGGTGCAGGATATAATCTCCTGGTGTGCTGTTTTTTAAGCCCGTTGGAAAAGCACAGTAGTAGGGTGGGAGTGACCGGATTTTCCAGGTGCCATCTGTCACTGCTTTCTTTGACTAGGAAAGGGAATCCACTAACCCCTTGCACTTCCCGGGTGAGGCAATGCCTCACCCTGCTTCGGCTCGCTCACAGTGCGCTGCACTCACTGTCCTGCACCTACTGTCTGGCACTCCCCAGTGAGATGAACCCGGTACCTCAGTTGGAAATGCAGAAATTACCTGTCTTCTGCGTCACTCACGCTGGGAGCTGTAGACCGGAGCTGTTCCTATTCGGCCATCTTGGCTCCTCCCCTCTCAATTTTTTAAAAGAAGGAAATCTTATCATATGGTACAACATAGATAAACCTTGAGGACTTTATCTTAAATAAAATAAGCCAGCCACAGAGTACAAATACTGCATGATTCCACTTAAATAAGGTATAGAAAGTAAACTCATAGAAGCAGAAAGTAGTCAGAGTTTGCGGGGAGAGATAAATGAAAAGTTGCTCTTCAATGACTATAGAGTTTCAGATAAGAAGAAAAAGTTCTAGAGATCTGTTCTATAATAATGTGTATATAATTAACAGTAATTAATAATAATGTGTATATAATTAACTGTACACATAAAATGTTGTTGCTTAGTAATAGTTGCAATAGAATAAAGGAAAACATCATAAATCACGTTCAGCACATGTATCCCAGAACTTAAAGTAAAAAACAAAACAAAATAAATCAGATTAGAAATAAAAAAAAGAAAAAATATCATATAAAATGTTGTGAGACCACATAGTTTTAGTTAAAAGCATGGACTATCTAGTGAGAATGTCTGGGTTTCAGTCCCCAAATAGCTGTGTGATCTTGGACAGGAAACTCATCCTCGTGCTTTATTTTCCTTCTCTGTATTTGGAGATAATAATAGTATTTACTTCATATTTTTTGGTAATGATTAAATAATTTAAAATATGAAAAGTGCTTAGAACAGTGTCTGGAACATAGTATTATATATTTTAGCTATTATCAGAATTAAGAATAAATTTTTACTTTTTACTTCCAAAATTATCAGAAAAACCTCCAAATTAATATAGGTGTTTTTTCTTATCCAACCTAGAATATCACATTTGAGATTTAACCCTTTTGGTATCAATCTGGCTTTGTTCTGGGTTTATATACTGAAAAATACTATTTTGTACATAATGATTCTTTGAATATACTTAACAATCACTACTAAATTATAATGAGTATCTCGGCCTGGCTTTGGTATCAGGATGATGCTGGCTTCATAAAATGTGTTAGGGAGGATTCCCTCTTTTTCTATCGATTGGAATAGTTTCAGAAGGAATGGTACCAGTTCCTCCTTGTACCTCTGGTAGAATTCAGCTGTGAATCCATCAGGTCCTGGACTCTTTTTGGTTGGTAAGCTATTGATTATTGCCACAATTTCAGAACCTGTTATTGGTCTATTCAGAGATTCGATTTCTTCCTGATTTAGTCTTGGGAGGGTGTATTTGTCGAGGAATTTATCCATTTCTTCTAGATTTTCTAGTTTATTTGCATAGAGGTGTTTGTAGTATTCTCTGATGGTAGATTGTATTTCTGTGGGATCGGTGGTGATATCCCCTTTTTCGTTTTTTATTGCATCTATTTGATTCTTCTCTCTTTTCTTCTTTATTAGTCTTGCTAGCGGTCTATCAATTTTGTTGATCTTCTCAAAAAACCAGCTCCTGGATTCATTAATTTTTTGAAGGGTTTTTTGTGTCTCTATTTCCTTCAGTTCTGCTCTGATTTTAGTTATTTCTAGCCTTCTGCTAGCTTTTGAATGTGTTTGCTCTTGCTTTTCTAGTTCTTTTAATTGTGATGTTAGGGTGTCAATTTTGGATCTTTCCTGTTTTCTCTTGTGGGCATTTAGTGCTATAAATTTCCCTCTACACACTGCTTTGAATGTGTCCCAGAGATTCTGGTAGGTTGTGTCTTTGTTCTCGTTGGTTTCAAAGAACATCTTTATTTCTGCCTTCATTTCATTATGTACCCAATAGTCATTCAGGAGCAGGTTGTTCAGTTTCCATGTATGAGCGGTTTTGAGTGAGTTTCTTAATCCTGAGTTCTAGTTTGATTGCACTGTGGTCTGAGAGACAGTTTGTTATAATTTCTGTTCTTTTACATTTGCTGAGGAGAGCTTTACTTCCAACTATGTGGTCAATTTTGGAATAGGTGTGGTGTGGTGCTGAAAAAAATGTATAGTCTGTTGATTTGGGGTGGAGAGTTCTGTAGATGTCTATTAGGTCCACTTTGTTTAGAGCTGAGTTCAATTCCTGGATGAATTCCCATTCACAATTGCTTCAAAGAGAATAAAACACCTAGGAATCCAACTTACAAGGGATGTGAAGGACCTCTTCAAGGAGAACTACAAACCACTGCTCAATGAAATCAAAGAGGATACAAACAAATGGAAGAACATTCCATGCTCATGGGTTGGAAGAATCAATATCGTGAAAATGGCCATGCTGCCCAAAGTAATTTATAGATTCAATGCCATCCCCATCAAGCTACCAATGACTTTCTTCACAGAATTGGAAAAAACTACTTTAAAGTTCATATGGAACCAAAAAAGAGCCCGCATTGCCAAGTCAATCCTAAGCCAAAAGAACAAAGCTGGAGGCATCACGCTACCTGACTTCAAACTATACTACAAGGCTACAGTAACCAAAACAGCATGGTACTGGTACCACAACAGAGATATAGATCAATGGAACAGAACAGAGCCCTCAGAAATGATGCCGCATATCTACAACTATTTGATCTTTGACAAACCTGACAAAAACAAGAAATGGGGAAAGGATTCCCTATTTAATAAATGGTGCTGGGAAAACTGGCTAGCCATATGTAGAAAGCTGAAACTGGATCCCTTCCTTACACCTTATACAAAAATTAATTCAAGATGGATTAAAGACTTAAATGTTAGACCTAAAACCATTAAAATCCTACAAGAAAACCTAGGCAATACCATTCAGGCCATAGGCGTGGGCAAGGACTTCATGTCTAAAACACCAAAAGCAATGGCAACAAAAGCCAAAATTGACAAATGGGATCTAATTAAACTAAAGAGCTTCTGCACAGCTAAAGAAACTACCATCAGAGTGAACAGGTAACCTACAGAATGGGAGAAAATTTTTGCAACCTACTCATCTGACAAAGGGCTAATATCCAGAATCTACAATGAACTCAAACAAATTTACAAGAAAAAAACAAACAACCCCATCAAAAAGTGGGCAAAGGACATGAATAGACACTTCTCAAAAGAAGACATTTATGCAGCCAGAAAACACATGAAGAAATGCTCATCATCACTGGCCATCAGAGAAATGCAAATCAAAACCACAGTGAGATACCATCTCACACCAGTTAGAATGGCCATCATTAAAAAATCAGGAAACAACAGGTGCTGGAGAGGATGTGGAGAAATAGGAACACTTTTACACTGTTGGTGGGACTGTAAACTAGTTCAACCATTGTGGAAGTCAGTGTGGCGATTCCTCAGGGATCTAGAACTAGAAATACCATTTGACCCAGCCATCCCATTACTGGGTATATACCCAAAGGAGTATAAATCATGCTGCTATAAAGACACATGCACACGTATGTTTATTGCGGCACTATTCACAATAGCAAAGACTTGGAACCAACCCAAATGTCCAACAACAATAGACTGGATTAAGAAAATGTGGCACATATACACCATGGAATACTATGCAGCCATAAAAAATGATGAGTTCGTGTCCTTTGTAGGGACATGGATGAAACTGGAAAACATCATTCTCAGTAAACTATCGCAAGGACAAAAAACCAAACACTGCATGTTCTCACTCATAGGTGGGAACTGAACAATGAGAACTCATGGACACAGGAAGGGGAACATGACATTCCGGGTACTGTTGTGGGGTGGGGGGTGGGGGGGGCGGGGACAGCATTAGGAGATATACCTAATGCTAAATGACGAGCTAATGGGTGCAGGAAATCAACATGGCACATGGATACATATGTAACAAACCTGCACATTGTGCACATGTACCCTAAAACCTAAAGTATAATAAAAAAATAAAAATAAATAAAAAAAAATTATAATGAGTAGAGGCAGCGCTGGAACCTATTTTGATATTTTGTGCCAAAGTCCATGACTCTTAAAATTAAATAGCTTCAGCTTGCAAAATTTTCAGTTCTTGTATCTTTATTCCACAAACTTCCATCATCCTCCTACTGTAATAATAGAGGAAAAGGCAGTAGAAAACTTGCAGTAGAAAAGACACCCGTGGCCGGGCGCGGTGGCTCATGCTTGTAATCCCAGCACTTTGGGAGGCTGAGGCGGGCGGATCACGAGGTCAGGAGATCGAGAGCATGGTGAAACCCCATCTCTACTAAAAAAAAAAAATACAAAAAAAAATTAGCTGGGCGTGGTGGCGGGCGCCTGTAGTCCCAGCTACTAGGAGAGGCTGAGGCAGGAGAATGGCATGAACCCAGGAGGCGGAGCTTGCAGTGAACCGAGATTGCGCCACTGCACTCCAGCCTGGGTGACAGAGCGAGACTCCGTCTCAAAAAAAAAAAAAAAAAAAAGAAAAGCCATCCTTAGGTGCTCTTTCTCAGACAAGATCCTGCCAGGACTTGGGGAGAAAGGGCATGTGCCATAGAGGTTGGGCCCTGGAGGCTGTAATATACCGTGACTCTGGGACTGAAGTGTGTCTGAGAGAATCTCACCACATACAGCCTCCACAAGCGTGACCAAATTGAGCTTCGAGGTTAACACAAGTTAGAAGGCAGCAGTGATTCACCCAGGCTTAGGAGCACTTGAATTGGGCTGAACTTAAGGAGGCAGAGTTATAAAAGCATGTGACAGCTCCTGTAGTGGCAGCAGGGAACAGCCACTGAGGCTTTAGAGTGCCGACATGCATTCTCTCTTTACCACCCTAAAATTATCCAGATTGTTTTCCATTGAAATAAGAAATTCTACTCCCCTGTGTGTGCACGTGCAACTTGCAGCATTCTGATCGGTATTTCATTTGGTCAGCCTAAAGGGCAAGGTAACTGGTTTGTCAAAGAGGCTATAAATATGTCATATTTAACATTTTCAACAACAAAAAGATATTTATTGAGCACTTACTGGATTCTACGTGTTAGAAATGTGATTCATTAATGTAGAAGTTAGTAGCATATTTTACGCTATTCGTAAGAAAATACAGATCTTTCAGTACAAAAAATGGGCGACTACAAGGAGTTAATAAAGATATAGTCATACTGAATGCTTTACATTTTTCACTATGAGTGATTCATATATTTTCTACTGCTTGAATATTCCATGTCTTAAATCTAAGTATGTGGCCCTCTCACGATCTAGAATGACTTTTTAAAACACAAAAACAATTTTATTCCTACCCTAACAACCCACTTGAACAATTTTGAGTTGGCTGCAGTAGCAAATGAAGATCAGTACAGTGCATTATAAAGGAACGCAAAAGTGCTAGGAAACAGAGCCTGAGATAGAGCCTCCTTTCTTACCACTATAAAATTCCGGTCAAATAAGATACTCAGTATCCCTCAGCTGTAGAAAAGAGATAATCATTCTAGCTTTTCAGGGTTCTTGCAGATATTAAATGAGATAATATTTAAGGCCATAATTTGGAAAATACAATGTGCTTATACAAATGTTAGATGTTATTATGTGCTTCTTTTGGATGCCTATATATACTCGAGACTATATAGAAGAAACGAAAATAAAATGAAATTTCCAATTCATTAAGGCAGTGCATAGTGGCTGTTTTAATGTCTACTAAAATTAGGTCTCTAATTATACAGATTAATTCTCCATGATGATTAAATGAACTAGGAATTTTTATCATAAATGTATTGCAATAAAGTTATACTAAGAAAAATGTAACCAACCACATCATTAAAACAGAAAGAATTCAGCAAATTGCCTGGTCTCTGGAGGGACAGATATTCTCTTTTCTTTTAATTTAGACTCATTCAATGTTTCTAAGAGAAATTTTCTGGCCAATGCAAATCTGGAAGACTGGGAACAGCCTTTTTTAACAGTGCAAGTACTATCATATCTTATAAAAACACAAGTTTTAAAAAAATTGTCATATTTTGCCAATCTTTCCCCACTCTGGAGCTGTCTTTTTTTTTTTTTTTTTTAAATCAAGCACAATATATTAAATCCAAAGTGTGAAAGGAAAATCAGTTTATTGTTAAATTTGATAAAACTTTGATAGTGACAGGCAACATTAAATATATTTAATAATCCCTAAAGTATGAGTTGAATTTTCTGGTGCTTTGTTGAGAGTTTTTACAAGGAATCTGTTCAATTAAGAAATATGATTACTGCTTAGTAACATAAAAAATAATTATCTGAAATACTGAGGGCACAATTAGTGTTTGGAACTGGATATTTGCATACCTACCTGAGAGGCCTGGGAAATCTCTGTGTCTTTCTTCTGTACTGGAGGTTTTCCATCTGCAGTCATTTCAATCATACAAACAACTCCAGGGCTGCCAACAGGCATTGTGTAGCTAAACATAAAACAGAAGAAGCCATTATGATATGTGTTATTGTCAAGAGAGGAGTAACTTCACATATGGATAGTAAGTACTTCTTCATTGAGAGAGGTACTTTCTGGATCACAACAATCCTGAAATATAGCCCCAGCCAAGTGTGGATATTTTCAAGTAGATAAAAGATGTATTTCTTTTCTAACACTGCGTTTTATTTTCCTTCTCCCCTAGTGACTTTAAAACTGGACATGGAATGCTTTCAGAAAGTTAAACCTTCCACAAAATAAAAAGAGCTTCATGTGTATAAGTAGATATTGATAAATTTTAAGTGCTAACTGTGGTTGACATATGGTCTCCCTCATGTAGGAGATTG
Source organism: Hylobates moloch (assembly GCF_009828535.3). Taxonomy (NCBI): domain Eukaryota; kingdom Metazoa; phylum Chordata; class Mammalia; order Primates; family Hylobatidae; genus Hylobates; species Hylobates moloch. Next base: position 99,816,756 of record NW_026652277.1, on the reverse strand, counting down.
TTGGACAAGTCACATCAATGTTAAATGATGCTAAACTCCCTAGGTAGAAATTTCCCCTCCCTGGCCTACAGGGAAATTGAAATGGAATAAGAAATGAAAGGCTGCATATCCCTGAGCAGTGAGATTACACTGTGATACAGTTATCAGAACTCAGAAAGCATGCTGCTAATGTATCGGCTGGTACTGTATCTCAGAGATAAAAGTAGAAGGTTAAGGGAGTTTGTAGAATGAATAGCAAAAATGGTCAATACACAACTGAAAATTTATCAGAGTTTATAGAATGATGCAATCATATGAAAAGGTACATATACTAAGGTACTTGGCATATTTTTTAAACAGCTTATTTAGAGTTTTTTAAAAAATTCAAACAATATTACCCGGCACCTGCCATATTGTAACAACAGTAACTTGCATTGTTATAAAGTTTATTTCATAGAGATAATACAAATATGTTCGCTGATATTAGCAGTGGCTGTTTCTGCATACTGAGAGTGTGGACGATTCATTTCTCATTTTTGCTTATTTGTATTTTTTAAATTTTGGACAATGATCACACTTGTTTTTTATTTTTTATTTTGACCAGACTTTCTTTTTTGCCTGGGCCTGAGGAGTTTCCCAGGACGTGGGACTTCCGGTTTTTTTTGTTTTTTTTTTGAGACAGAGTCTCACTCTGTCGCCCAGGCCGGAGTGCAGTGGCACAATCTCGGCTCACTGCAAGCTCCGCCTCCCAGGTTCATGCCATTCTCCTGTCTCAGCCTCCCTAGTAGCTGGGACTACAGGCCCCCGCCACCGCGCCAGGCTAATTTTTTTTTGTATTTTTAGTAGAGACGGAAACCTGTGTGAGCCAGGATGGTCTCGATTTCCTGACCTCGTGATCCACCCGCCTTGGCCTCCCGAAGTGGTAGGATTACAGGCGTGAGCCAGGGAGCCCGGCAGGACTTTCAGTTTTAAAACCGGAGAAGTTCCTGGCAGACCTGGAGAAGTTGGTCATTTTATTTTTAAAACAAAAAGTCAATTTTATTAAACAATTATTGGTTAAATAATTTAGTAATATTTTTTCTTAAAATAACTTTGTTGACTTAGTTGAATGAAAAAACAAAAAACAAACCCTAAGCTTCCTCTTTCCCTTACCCTTCTTAAAGGCACAACTGTGGGCTGGTTCCTTCTCCTTGCCTACTAGGTAATAAGAATCTGATATGATCCTTCCAGTAAATCATTCCACTACCGTTTTGGCTTCCACTTTAGTTTACCAAGGTCATTTCTAATTCTGATCAGATCACTGTTAAAAATTCTTGAATTCTGGCCAGGTGCGGTGGCTCACGCCTGTAATCCCAGCACTTTGGGAGGCCGAGGTGGGTGGATCACGAGGTCAGGAGATCGAGACCATCCTGGCTAACATGGTAAAACCCCGTCTCTACTGAAAATATAAAAAATTAGCCGGGCGTGGTGGCGGGTGCCTGTAGTCCCAGCTACCCGGGAGGCAGGAGAATGGCATGAACCCGGGAGGCAGAGCTTGCAGTGAGCAGAGAGCCTGCCACTGCACTCCAGCCTGGGCGGCAGAGGGAGACTCCATCTCAAAAAAAAAAAAAAAAAAAAAAAAATCTTGAATTCTAAGAATTTCCCACTTAGTGTGAATTGTGTAAAATATATGAAGCATATTTGCCACCGGTGTGGATATGGCCAGATTGATACGTATGGATGCTTTTATACTGGAGATGGAGAGAACTGCTCTCAGGGAATGCACAAGACCTCTGCTTCTTTCATTCAGAGCTTGTTGAAATCTAACCTAGAACTGAAGCTCCACCAAAGGAAGCTATTCACACTATTTGCTTTCTGTTATTCCTTCTTTTCTCCCCCACGATCCTTCCACAAATGATAGTTTATATTATCTGCCTGGTTTATATACTATGTTGGAAATTGATATGCTGTCTTCCAGAATTTTTTCCACATGTTGATTCTTAATGTTCATTTTTATGATGTCTCATGCTTGCTTATAGACCAAATTGTGTCATAAGAAACAAAAAGAGCCTATAAACAAATGAGATATTATGCCACATAAATCATTTGAGGAAAAGCCTAAGAGCATATCCCTTATGCCTCTTAAGTATTGCTGAGGCCAGCCGAGTCTAATGATTTAAAGACTTAAGGATCATATTTTGAGATAATCCGTTGACTGGCTGAGTGATCTTAGGCAAACCACTTAACCTTTCTTCCCTGAAGTGTGATTATGTACAGAAGGGAGATAATCATTCTAAGCTCATAAATGGTTAGTGAGAATCACGTTATTTAATGTACATAAATCATTCAGTGCTAATATTAAAATCCAAGTTAAAGCAATTATTTGCTGACTAGACAGGGATCTCTAAAGAGATTTTTGTAAAAATAAATTACACAGTCAAGTTGAAGTGTTCATCCACTTCTACTTATATTGCTCATAATGGAATTCAAAATCAAATACTCAAGTTGCGTTATTTTAAAAACTGAAACTCAATGAAACCGACTTTTTTTTTCAGTGTCCTTAACATTTTTGCACTTTAGATTTATAATTTTTAGGTATGCTTAGCAATATTGGTGGAAACATTCTGATTTGGAAAAGACAATTTATTTGTAGATTTTTAGAAGACCTGCCCAAATGGAAGTTCAGGTTATCTAAAACAAATGAAAGGGCTGCAAAAAGGTAAAAAAAGAAGAGTTCATTGCTTAATTAAATCAAGTAATTTAAATAATTTATCCAGCTCTTAAACAAGAGTTATAGAATAATAGTAACACAGAAAGATATTTGTGTGAAATAGAAAAAGGGATACATGTAATTTGAATTACATAATATAATTTTAATAAAAATATGCATAGGATAATACCAGAACTACTTGTACTAATATTAACAGTGGCTATCTCTGTATCCTGGTGATATGGGAGGCAGGCAGGGAAGTGCTGGGTAGAGAAGGGCAGGGTCCCTGGCAAGGGCTCCACCCTTGGGCCTGTGCCCGCGAACCTAAATGAGAACAGGCACTCCTGTTTTCATGCACAAATGTTGCATTTTCCAAGACCACTCTGGCTCACCATGTCCCCTATCCTATGCCCATATAAACCTGAGACATTAGCAGGCACACACAGAATCAGCCGATTGTCGAGGCCAGCAGACTAGCAGACCAGCCATGGTGGAACAATGTAGCAGAGAAAGAGAGTATAGGAGGGATGTCGGGATGTCAAGGGCAGTTTGGCTGGGGGCTGTCAGAGAATAGTCCAGCCCCTGGGTGGCCCGACTCTAGGGGAAGACCATCTTCCCACTCCATCCCCTCTTTCAGCTCCCATCCGTCTTGCTGAGAGCCACCTCCATCACTCAATAAAACCTTGCACTCTTCCTTTGAGCCTGTGTATGATCTGATTCTTCTGGGACACTGGGCAAGAGCTCAGGATGCAGAAGGCTGTCACACTGGCCCCCTGTCCTTGCAGTAAAGCAGAGGGCCCATTGAGCTGATTAACACACAAGCCATCCACAGATAGCAAAGCTAAAGGAGCACACTGTAACACATGCCCACTTGGGTTTCGGGAGTCACAGACACCCACCCCTAGATGCTACCGCAGGGCCGAGAGCCCAAAGCACTCGCCCTAGCCTCTGTACCTGCCCATCTGCATGCTACTTCTAGGGGTTTGAGCAGCAGGGTGACCAAACAGGGGAGCCACATCCCTGTCACATGTCCTGTGAGGGGAATCTGGGAACTTTCCTGTTTCAGTGGGAATGAAGATGATTTTGTGTGTGTGTGTGTGTGTGTGTGTGTGTGTGTGTAGAGATAGGGTCCCACTATGTTGCCCAGGCAGGTCTTGAACTCCTGGGCTTAAGTGATCCCCCTTCCTTTCTCTCCCAAAGAGCTGGGATTATAGGCATGAGCCTCTGCGCCTGGCCTGAGGATGATTTTTAAATTGTGTCTTTTGCTTATTTGTATTTTCTAAATTTTGGACACTGAACATATGTTTTTTAATCTTATCTCTTAAGACAAAAAATCAGCTTTTATTAAAAAAACAAGAATTAAAGAATTTTCCAACATTTTTCTGTTGTTTCCTGGATTCCATGCCTTCCTTCCAGGTACACCTATGTACATAATAGCCAAGATTTGGAAGTAACCTAAGTGTTCATCAGTAGGTGAATGGATAAAGAAAATGTGGTAGATGTACACAATGGAGTACTGTTCAGCCATAAAACAGAAGGAGATCCTGTCATTTGCAACAACATGGATGGAACTGGAGGTCATTATATTAGGTAAAATAAACCAGGCATAGAAAGACAAGCTTTCTCACTTGTTTGTGGGAGGTAAAAATTAAAACAACTGAACTCATGAAGATAGATAGTAGAATGGTTACCAGAGGCTGAGAAGTGTAGTAGGGGTCTGGGGGGTTGGAAAGATTGTTACTGGCTACGAAAATATAGTTAGAATGAATAAGATCTACTATTTGATAGTACAACAGGGTGAGTATAGTCAATAACAACTTAATTGTATGCTTTAAAATATATAATTGGATTATTTGTAACACAAAGGATACATGCTTATGTTGATGGATACCCCATTTAAACTGATGTGGTTTACACATTGTGTATCTGTGTCAAAACATCCCATATACCCCATAAATATAGACATCCACAATGGACCCACAAAACTTAAAAATTAAATAAAAATTCCTCAAACTTTGGAAAATTTTTACCTGAATCATCTTGAATATTGCTTTTTGGTATTCTCTGAATGATATGGTTTGGCTGTGTTTCCACCCAAATCCCATCTTGAATTGTAGTTCCCACAATCCCCACATGTCATGGGAGGAACCCAGTAAGAGGTAATTGAATCATGGAGGTGGTTACCTCCATGCTGTTCTTGTGATAGTGAGTCAGTTCTCACGAGATCTGATAGTTTATAAAGGGCTTTTCCCCCTCTTTGCTCTTCACTTCTCCTTCCTGCCATCACGTGAAGAAGGACATGTTTGCTTCCCCTTCTGCCATAATTGTAAATTTCCTGAGGCCTCCCCAGCCACGTGGAACTGTAAGTCGGTTAAACCTCTTTCTTCTGTAAATTAGACAGTCTGGGACAGTCCTTTATAGCAGCATGAGAATGGACTAATACACAGAACACTGAAATCTCTACTTGTAGAACTTATGTTAGACATTTTTTGGAAGCCTGTTAAGCAGTCCTCTAAATTTCTTAATCTCGCTTTTACTTTTAAAAAAAAACTTGCCTTATTTTTTTCTGTCTGACATTCTTCTTAGTTGTCATTTTTTTCTTCAACCGTTTTTAGACTAGAATTTATCTTATCTACTGAGTTTTAAATGTCTATGAATTTTTTTATTCTCAAGATTTTGAATGTATTTCCTTTTTGTGTTTTATTTCTGCCTGTTATGCTTTTATAACTTTTCCCCATATTTTAACTAATATTTTAATATACTTTCTTATAAAATGCTATTTTTAATTGAAAATATTGGAATTCAGTTTCCACTCTTTAAATAAGGAGCAATAAGTATTATCAAAGTTTGATTCACTTTTTTTTTTAACTTTTATTTTAGGTTCAGGGGTACCTGTTGCAGTCTGTTATACAGGTAAATTGTGTGTCATGGTGTATAGATTATTTCATCGCCCAGGTAGTAAGCATAGTACTGTTAGGTAATCTTTTTGACTGTCATCATCCTCCCACCCTCCACCCTCAAGTAGGCTCCAGTGTCTGTTGTTCCCTTCTTTGTGTTCCCTTTGAGCTAAGCACTTAATGTTTAGCTCCCACTTGTAAATGAGATTGTGTGGTATTTGGTTTTCTGATCCTGCATTAGTTCACTTAGGATAATGGCCTCCAACTCCATCCATTTTGCTGCAAAAGATATGATCTCCTTTTTATGGTTGTGTAGTATTCCATGATATCTATTTACCACATTTTCTTTATCCAGTCTACCATTGATATGCATTTAGGTTGATTCCATGCCTTTGCTATTGTGAATAGTGCTGTGATGAACATGTGTGTGCATATGTCTTTTTGGCAGAACAATCTGTATTCCTTTGGGGATGTATCCAATGATGGGATTACTGGGTCGAATGGTAATTCTGTTTTAAGTTCTTTGGGAAATTGCCAAACTTCTTTCCACAATGGCTGAACTAACTTATATTCCCTGCAGCAGTGTATAAGAGTTCCTGTTTCTCCACAACCTTGCCAGCATCTGTTATTTTTTGACTTTTTAATAATAGCCATTCTGACTAGTGTGAGATGGTATTTCCTTGTGGTTTTGATTTGCATTTCTATAATAATTAGTGATGTTGAACTTTGTTTTATATGCTTTTGGCCACATGTATGTCTTCTTTTGAAAAGTGTCTGTTAAGTTCTGTTAAGTTCTTTGCCCACTTTTTAGTGAGGTTTTTTGTTTTTTGCTTGTTAACTTAAATTCCTTACTGAATCTGTATATTAAATCTTTCTCAGATGCATAGTTTGAAATATTTTCTTCTATCTTATAGGTTGTCTGTTTACTCTGTTGCTAGTTTCTTTTGCTTTGCAGAAGCTCTTTAGTTTAATTAGGTCTTATTTGTCAAGTTTTGTTTCTGATGCTATTGCTTTTGGTGTCTTTGTCATGAAATCTTTGCCAGGGCCTATATTTAGAATGATATTTCCTAGATTATCTTCCAGAGCTTTTATAGTTTTGGGTTTTACATTTAAGTCTTTAATCCATCGTGAGTTGACTTTTATACATAGTGTAAGAAAGGGGTCTAGTCCCAATCCTCTGCATATGGCTAGCCAGGTATCCCTGCACCATTTATTGAATAGGGAGTCCTTTCCCATTGCTTTTTTTGTTAACTTTATTGAAGATCAGATAGTTGTAGGTGTATGGCATTATTTCTGGGCTCTCTATTCTGTTCTATTGGTCTATGTGTCTGTTTTTTGTGCAAGTACCATGCTCTTTTGGTTACTCTAGGCTTGTAGTGTAGTTTGAAGTTGGGTAACATAAAGCTTCCACCTTTGCTCTTTTTGCTTTGGATTGCCGTGGTTATCCTGGCTCTTTATTGGTTCCATACGAATTTTAAAATAGTTTTTTCTAACTCTGTGAAGAATGTCATTTGTGGTTTGATAGAAATAGAATTGAATCTGTAAATTGCTTTGGGCAGTATGGCCATATTATCAATATTGATTCTTCTTAATCATGAGCATGGAATGACTTTCCATTTGTTTGGGTCATCTTCAATTCCTTTCAGCAGTGTTTGTAATTCTCCTTGTAGAGATCTTCTACCTCCCTGGTTAGCTGTATTCTTAGGTATTATTCTTTTTGTGGGTCTTGTGAATAGGATTGCATTATGGATTTGGCTTTCAGCTTGGATGTTTTTGGTGTATAGAAATGCTACTGATTATTTTATGTGGATTTTTTTTTATCCTGAAACTGCTGAAATTGTTTATCAGTTCTAGAAGCAGAGACTCCTAGGAGCAGATCTTTTGGGCAGAGACTATGGGGTTTTCTAGGTATAGAATCAATTGTCTGCAGAGAGAGATAGTTTGACTTCCTCTTTTCTTACTTGGATGACTTTTATTTCTTACTCTTGCTGATTGCTCTGGCTAAGACTTCCAGTACTATGTTGGATGGCAGTGGTAAGAGTGGACATCCTTTTCTTGTTCTAGTTCTCAAGGAGAATGCTTCCATCCATTGCCTATTCAGTATGATGTTGGCTGTGGGTTTGTTATCAATGGCTCTTATTATTTTGAGGTATGTTTCTTCAATGCCTAAATGCCTAGTTTATTGAGGGTTTTTGACATGAAGTGATGTTGAATTTTATCGAAAGCCTTTTCTGCATCTATTGAGATAATCATGTGGTTTTTGTCTTTAGTTCTATATGATATATCCCATTTATTGATTTGCATATGTTTATGCAAATACTGCATCCCAAGGATAGAGCCTACTCAGTCATGGTGGATAAGCTTTGTGATGTGCTGCTGGATTTGGTTTGCCCATATTTTGCTGAGAATTTTTGCATTGATGTTCATCGAAGATATTGGCCTGAAGTTTTCTGTTTTTGTTGCTGTGTCTCTGCCAGGTTTTGATATCAGGATGATGCTTACCTCATAGAATGAATTAAGGAGGAGTCCCTCGTCCTCAACTTTCTAGAATAGTTTCAGTAGGAACAGTACCAGCTCTTCTTTATATTTCTGATATTTGTCTGTGAATCTAACTGGGCTTTTTCTGGTTGTTAGGCTTTCTATTACTGATTCAACTTTGAAATTCATTATTGGTCTGTTCAGGAATTCAATTTTTTCTTGGTCCAATCTTGTGAGATATGTGTATCCAGGAATTTATTCATTTCTTCTAGGTTTTCTAGTTTATGTGCATAGTGGTGTTCGAAGTAGTCTCCGAGGTTTTTTGTTTTTCTGTGGGGTTGGTGGTAATGTCCCCTTTGTTATCTCTGATTGTGTTTGAGTCTTTTTAAAATTTTATTTAGCCTGCCTAGCGGTCTGTCAATCTTATTTATTCTTTTAAATAAGAAACACATAGGTTTTTTGAACTTTTGTGTGGTTTTTTACATCTCAATTTCCTTCAATTCAGTTCTGATTTTGGTTATTTCTTGTCTTCTGCTAGCTTTGTGGTTGGTTTGCTCTTATTTCTCCAGTTCCTCTAGATGTGGTGTTAAGTTGTTAATTTGAGATCTTTCTAACTTTTTGATATGGGCATTTAGCATTATAACTTTCCCTCTTATCGCTGCTTTAGCTATGCCCCAGGAATTCTTGTATGTTGTATCTTTATTCATATTATTTTCAAAGAATTTATTGATTTCTGCCTTAATTTCATTGTTTACCCAAAAGTCATTCAGGATCAGGTTGTTTAATTTCCATGTGATTGTATGATTTTCATCATTTTTCTTAGCATTGATTTCTATTTTTATTGCACTGTGGTCCGATAATATGCTTGATATGGTTTTGGTTGTTTAAATTTGCGGAGGATTGTTTTATGGCCAATTTTGTCATTTATTTTAGAGCAAGCACAAAACACAGATGAGAAGAATGCATATTCCATTGTTTTTGGGTGGAGATATCTGTTAGGTCCATTTGGTCAAGTGTCAAGTTCAGGTCCTGAATATCTTTGCCAGTTTTCTGCTTCAGTGATCTGTCTAATACTCTCAGTGGGGTGTTTAAATCTCCCACTGTTGTTGTATGGTTATCTAAAATTCTTCATATGTCTCTAAGAACTTGCTTGATGAATCTGGGTCCTGTGATGGGTGCATATATATTTAGAATGATTAGGTCTTTTTTTTCAAATTGAACCCTTTACCATTATGTAATAAGTTTATTTATCTTTTTTGATCATTATTGGTTTGAAGTCTGTTTTGTCTGAAATTAGAATAGCTAACCCTGCTGTTTTCCATTTTCTGTTTGCTTAGTAGATTTTTCCCTCTCTCTTGACTTTAAGCTTATGGGTGTCATTGCATATGAGGTGGGTCTCTTGAATATTTGGATCTTGTTTCTTTATCCAACTTGCTACTGTGTGCCCTTTAATTGAGGCATTTAGCCTGTTTACATTCAGATTAATTTTGACATGTGCAGATTTGATCCTGTCATCATGTTGTTAGTTGATTATCATGCAGACTTGATTGTGTGGTTGCTTTATGGTGTCAATGTTCTATGTGCTTAATTGTGTTTTTGTAGTGGCTAGTAATAGTCTTTCCTTTCCATATTTAGCACTTTCTTAAGGATTTCTTGCAATGCATGTCTGGTGGTAACGAATTCTCTTAGCATTTGCTTGTCTGAAAAGGATCTTATTTCTTCTTTGCTTTTAAACTTAGTTTAACTGAGTGTGAAATTCATGGTTGGAATTTCTTTTCTTTAAGAATGGTGAATATAGGCCCCCAATCTCTTCTTGCTTGTAGGATTTCTGCTGAAAGGTCTGCTGTTAGCCTGATGGGGTTCCCTTTGTAGGTGACCTGCCCCTTCTCTCTAACTGCCTTTAACACACTTTTAATGTATTTCAACCTTGGAGAATCTGATGACTATGTGTTTTGAGCATGGTCATCTTGTATAGTATCTAACAGGTGTTCTCTGCATTTCCTGAATTTGAATGTTGGCCTCTCTAGTGAGGTTGAGGAAATTTTCATGGACGATACCCTGAAATGTTTTCCATGTTGCTTGCTTTCTCTCCTGCTCTTTCAGGGAGGACAATGAGTTGTAGATTTGGTCTTTACCTAATCTCATTTCTTGGAGGTTTTATTCATTTATTCATTTTTCTTTATTTTTGTCTGACTGAGTTATTTTGAAGAACTGGTCTTTGAGCTCTGAGATTCTTTCCTCCACTTGGTCAATTCTGCTATTAATTTGTGTTAGGAAATTCTCGAAATTTTTTTTTTTTTTTGAGATGGAATCTTGCTCTGTTGCCCAGGCTGGAGTGCAGTGGCGTGATCTCGGCTCACTGAAAGCTCCACCCCCCAGGTTCATGCCATTCTCCTGCCTCAGCCTCCCGAGTAGCTGGGACTACAGGCACCCACCACCATGCAAGGCTAATTTTTTGTATTTTCAGTAGAGATGGGGTTTTACCGGGTTAGCCAGGATGGTCTCGATTTCCTGACCTCGTGCTCTGCCCACCTCAGCCCCTGAAAGTGCTGGTATTACAAGCGCTAGCCACTTCTCCCGGCCAGCTTGGTTCTTTCTTAAAATGATCATTTCATCTTTCATCTCCTGTATCTTTTTATTGTACTCCTTAGAATCTTTAGATTTTTGACTTTGTTCCTAGTCTTGATGATCTTTGTTCCTATCCATATTCAATTTTGTCATTTCAGCCATTTTGGCCTGATTAAGTACCATTGCTGGAGAACTAGTTCAGTTTTTGGAGGTAAAAAGCCACTCTGGTTTTTTGAGTTGCCAGAGTTCTTGCACTTGTCCTTTCTCATCCATATTGGTTGATATTCTTTCAATCTTTGAAGTTGCTATCCTTTGGATGTGTTTTTTGTTTGTTTGTTTTTGCTTTTATCTTCTTTGATTTCCTTGGGGGTTTGATGGTGGTACAGAGTGGGTTCAGTCAACTGGCTTCATTTCTGGAAGGTTTTAGGGGGCCAGTGCTCAGCTCAGCACTCCTGGGCTGTGTGCTCTAACTCTGGGGGTGGGGCTGGTATCAGACTCCTGGCTTTTTCTCTCTGGCCCCTTGAGGTTATGAACCTGCTGTGCTGGCAGGGCTGAGATATTTCCAGTCTGCTGGCCAGAGCGCTCTGATGAAGGGGAGTTGGCCAAAGCACTGCATCGGGGTGGCAGCAGCAGGATCTGTGCTCAGTTGCACATGCCTGCACCATGGCAGGGCAGTAGGGTGCGTACACATAGGCTGGGGCAGAGTACCTGGTGAGAGTGGGGATGCGGTGCTCCTGCTCTGACAGTGGTGGTGGTGTGGCGGGGGCAGGGTGCTGGCAGGTGCAGGGCTTCCAGTCTCCATGTGTGCATTTGCACTGGTGGCATTGGCTGTGTGTGTGTGTGTGTGTGGGGGGGTCGGGGGTGTGGAGAGAAGGGGGACAGGGCTGTAGCCTGTAATTTCTCTTTTTAAATAGTAAAATTATTCCTTCATTTATGCTTTCTAGTGTTTTAAAAATACTTTAGAATTTTTTCAGGCCCTTTCATAAAAATTGTCTTCTCTAGAATGATTCCTGTTCCATTGTTGGTTTGCTTGGTTCCTTTTCCAGTATCATCATGGGTTCTGATATTGTACTGTGCAGGCCCATTTTGAATGGGACATATGTTTCTTTTTCTCTCTTTTTGTGTACTCCCATTCTTCATGTCCTGTGTTCTTCTGCTGTGCCCAACCCTACCTGCTGAATGAGAACCGTACCTGATCTTTTGACACTGAAACCGGAATCTTCGCTAAAAGGTATTTGGTAGTTCTGTCCTACAATGATACTGGAAATATTCACAGGTCCATTCACAGAGCTGGCAGACTGCTTGGCATAATTCAGGTCATGATACTTTGATTGCATTCTGCTCTCTTCCTGGGCTGGCAGCTTGCTAAAAGTCAGAATTCCAGATGGCAGCCTTTCTCTTTTTCTGAGTATATATATATGAATATATTTATATTCCCTTATATATTTTATTTATCTTTATAAACCTATATCTATATCAGACCTTTCACAAATCTTTTTGAACAAATAGTTTTAGTTCCTTTTACCTTACAGGAGACAAGCTTTTCTATTTCTAGATTTATATCTTAGCAAGTACGCACTCTTACCTTCTTTGCTGCTTTGCATATTTGTCTATTTCTTGTCTAAAGATATGTTTGTCTTGTTTATGAACTTACCTTTATGTTTTCAATTTTCTTCTCTTTATTTTTTCTATCACTGCTAGCACACAAAAGTGTGAAGTTACAGAGTCATCTTGACCCGAAATCCCACATTTTCTTTTTTTATTATAAGAAAACACAAAAATGAAAGATCAAACTAAGTTCTTGCTTTTGAAGGGACATGTACATAGAAACTTGTCTTTAATTTGTAAGAGGTAGGATGAAAAAAAGTTAACCAAGCCATTTGGAAGTGACTTCATGATTTTGCAGTCTTTAAATTTGGAAGGACTAATTTCTTTGGCTTTTCTATCTCAGGTTTGTTTTGTGCTATAGGCATTTGAATGCATCTGTCTCACATTTTTTTTTTCCAGCGGCATATTTCAAAAGCACATAAGTAAAGTAGTTTGTTTTTTTTTCCAGAGAGAAATAGAATGTATGGATTTTTTTTTCTTTTTAAGGTACCTATGTTTTATTTGTCAAATCTGGTGGTTATATGAGTTACTGGCATCAAACCATAATGAAATTAAATGCTTTAAAGCAGTATCTCATTGCTGGGATGAAGGTGTGCAAAACCTAGTTCATGTATAATTGCAGCATGAAGCCATGATATAACAGTAACAAAACTGAACAGCACCAACTGCTTCTAGAGAATATTGCAAAATTGATGATTATACTGAATGCTTTCACAGGTGCAAAACATAAATGTTCTTTTCGCTTGTCTTTAGGCTTGGCAATTACCCAACAATAACACTGGCTTGTTTATTTTAGACATGCATTAACATTGCTAATAAGTTTCTCCTCTCCTCTCCTCTCCTCTCCTCTCCTCTCCTCTCCTCTCCTCTCCTCTCCTCTCCTCTCCTCTTGTCCCCTCCCCACCTCCCCCCCTTTCCTTTCTTTCCTTTCCTTTTCTCAGTTAAATGTTAAAAATGAGTGCAAAAATGTCTATCTTCCAGATTTTAATTATTTCCAGATTAATAACTTGAATTTCTGACCAATAATAATTTGCCTTAATGTATACTGAATAAATGTAAGTCTATTGCTCTGAAGTGAATAGTAGCATATGAATTAAGCATTAACTCAGAACTTTTATTTAAAAGAATCTTCTTAGGCTACATTTAGGATAGAAAGAGGGTAAGTTCAGTTGTTAGCAACTATGATCTCCATGCTCAGCTGGAAGTTTTAGCTGACTAGTGACAGCTCTACATGAGAATAGCTGGCATGGGAGACTGGGAGCCCAGAGACTCAGTATCAGCAGATGGCAGTAAAGGTACGTGGCAGAGATGGAGGCACTGAAAGGAATCTGATCCCTACAAAGACTAACTTAAGATCTAATTGATAGTTTTATTGTTTTAGCTCCCTGTTTGTAACAGGGAAACATGGAAATATATTTCAAAAATTAGACATTAGGCAGCATGGGTGAAACTGTCCAGAGACATACAGCTTTCCTTACCACTTCACTTATCCAGTGTGATTGTCATGGCTGGGTAAGCAAATTTAAGGAAGTGCTGTTTCCTAAAAGTGGGATGGTTTTCATACAGCCCTATCAACACAGCCATATTTCTTGAGGTTGTCTGTGCAACTCAGCACAAAACAAATGTTAAACAGTATAAAAAAAGGATCAGGCATAAAAGCCACAGTGTCAGGACTTTTGTCTAGCAAAAGCAATATAAACACACTGTTTTTAAAAAGCATCCTGTTTTTGTTTAGATCATCACAGAGTTGGCCAGCCTGACCATACAAACAGCTTGTATAAAAAGCACTCCATGACCTCTAATAAGTGATTGTTCTGAGCACTTCCTGCCTCTGGATGATAGTCATGTGGCGGTCACTAGTTTTAGATTATATTAGTTAGACTTCTTTCTGACAAAACAGCCCAAATACACTTTATAATAAATTACAGAGAAAACCAAGCCATTTTCCTGTGATGTACTGATATTAAAAAAGGATCTGTGATGATTCCTGAGGACCACTGAAGCAGAAGCTTCACTTACTCCCTTGATTAACCAGAGCAGTCGTCAAGGGAACATACAGCCAGCCATCACGAGATATTGCAGATTTTCCAAGAACTGTGATTTTCCTTCCGACTACACTATCCAATTCATGTGCAATGGGACTCGCAGCATATTCTCTAGATTTCATGGTCTCCTGGTAGCGCCTCTAAATGTGTAAATGCCCAGAATTCTCTTGTTTTCTTTACCCAGTAAAAGCACTCACATAATGACAATTACAATTACACAAATATAAATTTGCATCCATAAAGCTTCCTGTTTTTTTGACCTGACATCCATTTCTAACCTCTCTGAACATGATGAAGAGTGTCAATGGGATGCTGGAGGAGCCTGGCACTAGCTCGTGAGAGCTAATTTTGCATATATTTCCCAAACGCCACATTCAGTGAATTCATATTGTTAGCTTGAAATATAGGCCTTGGTGAAGGTATTTATTCCAGGCAAAGTGGCAAATGCTACAAATCACCACCCTACCCCCCCCTTTTTTTTTTTCCCCTGAAAGATGATTCTTAAAAACCAGCATGCCACTGAGTTTCTTGAACATTCTTAGTAGCATTTAAGTATTCACTTAGAACAAGGGCTTTAGGAAGCTGAAAAGCTCAACTTCACTGTTGCCATCTCGTTTGAGATTTCAGTAAAAAAATTCTTTTCTTTTTGGAATCTATTATTTCATAATTCTAGACTGGGCTAATTCATTCTGATGGTGAATGTAAGTTCTAAGAATATTACCCTAAAACCTACACGTGTTCAGTTTACAAATACCAGATAGTATTTAATTTTATTCTCCACTTCCAGTACTTATTATGTACTCAGTTTATTTGGTTTTTAGTAGTTTTAGGGGTGTTCACTCCTCTGAATAATCAATCAAAACTCAGGACTTAAAACATTGATTTCTGATCCTTTCATCTCAAACATTTGAACTCACACACACACATATTTTGAGAGTGAAGTGTTTTTTCTAAGTTAAAAGACCATATGGAAAAACTCAGGTAACAAGCAGATCACTTTACCAAAATTTAAACAAAAAGTAATTCAGATGATACTGGTAGGTGGAGATTCACTCCCATTATAGGTGGTAAATGAAAAGGCCATGTGCGTCCCTGCCGTTTTTTTTTTTTTTTTTTTTTTACAAAGATACGTTACAGTGAGGGATTCTTTTTATAAAATTGCTGGAACATTAAGTATGTAGTTTTTTTTGTTTTCTAAATACTGCAGTTTCCAAATGGTTGGTACTATTTGCAGTACATAATTTTCCTGGTAGTGCATTTTACTGAGATTTATGAAGAAACAGAAAATATTTTAATGTTAAGATATTTATACTGTATTATGTTTAATCCAGTGAAGTCAGTAATAATCCTAGTTTCACATTTTTATTAAAAATATGGAGAGTAGATGAATAGAGATGTAAAACATTTAAATTTCTGAAGCACTCTCTGAGCCAAAGTTGTAAATATACTTATCACTCTAAGTGTAAAAAGGCTATAGTGTGATCCATTGGGTGAGTCTTGGATCAATACCTCTTTGGTTTCTTGTTTCTCTATCAGCTAGCACACGGTCTAAATATCCTTTGGCTTGGCTTAGTTTTTTTGTTTTTTTTTGGTTTCTACCACTTCCCCTTCTAACTGTCCTTTCTATACCCTTTGTCAAACATGGCTCTCCCATCTTTAAAATTTCCTGTAGGGAGATAAGAACAGTTAAAACCTTACCCCAAGCAAACTTTTAATTTGGAGATAACCCAGACATGTAAATTTTTAGAAATTCAACCAATATAAAAATAGGTAGAACTGATGAATATCTGTAACCTAGGCTTAATGATTGAAAGAAGAGTTACTAGCCCTTCTTTAAGTCAATTTCTTAAAAATAGCTTCCACAAGAGCACTTTCAATTTAAAGATTGAGAAAAATTTAATTGAATAAGTAATCATGATGATGAACAAAATTGCTTTGTTTTACACTCTTACAATAGAGACAATACATTCCTAGAGTTGTTTCTGATAAAAAACAATTACACTAAACGTTTTGGAATTTTTCCAGAAGATGATACATAAAATTCTCCGAGTGGAACCAAAATCCACATCATCTCATATAAAGAGAAAAATCACTGATGGTTAGAGACAATGGTTTGAATGTTTTGTACTGCTTTATACAAATAGCAAACTAAATATTGCAAGGCTCATAGGCTCAAGACCACAAACAAATTTAATAAACTCTAAAATCTATAATCTGTGTTAATTTTATTTATAAAGTCTCAATCCAATAATGATTTAAGGTAGCTTTTAATATAAGGCAAAATAGTAAAAAATAGAAGAAAGAAAGAAAAAATTGATAACACAAGGATAAAAGAAATTAGTTTTTAGGGAAATAATTTAAAATATAAATGAAAAGAGATCTATTGATTCAACAGACAAATGATCGAATGCCTATTATATAAGAAATATAGGTGGTAGGTGATGGTGAGGTGAAGGTGAATAAAATCGTTGTAATCTCAAGGTCCTCACAGAGGGTAAGAAGGAAAGACTTTGTCATTCTCTGGGAGGTCAGTTTTCACTGGAACCAGAGGAAGCATAGCCAGCGCACCCGCATCAGCAGTATAGGTTAGTGTTAATGAGAGCTGACAGGTTTGTGCACCAGCTTCAAGGCTGAATTCAAATAGAGACAGCAAGTAATGCCAGGATGAGTTTACACATAGAACACAAGCTGGGACTTCTTGGTTTCCAGGCTTATGAGGCAAAAAGGAAAGTAAGGAATTCTGAGTGCTGAGCTTTGTTGCTTCTAGGAAACAAAGAAACAAAGGAACTATGTTTTCTCCTATTTTTGGCTTTTTTGCTCCTCTTCTTTAGCAAATTCCATTTCACCACCTGGTGCCTTTGGGCTGCTCTGTCCTACCTCCTACTAAAAGCAACGCAACCAATCAGGACAGACTGGAATAACATGTTTCAAAGTGACAGAGGCCTTCACAGGGGTATGTTTTTATTATTAGCAATGGCTTCTTATAATCAAATACTGTATAATGGAATTATTTACTTTATTTAATAAACATTTATATAGCATTTCTTATGGACAGGCATTATCTCAAGTACTTTAAAATATTACACAGCAGCCACCCTCTGAGGTAAATGGAAACATTTTTCCCATTTATAGGTGAGGAAATTGAGGCACCTAGGGGTTAAGTAATTTGCTCAAGGTCACAAAGTTCATAAATGACAGTGCTGGGTTATAAACCTGTATGTTGTAGCTCCAGAATCTATGCTATTGATTGCTGTGTCATACCTTTTTGATTTTTTTTTTTTTTTTTTTGAGACAGGGTCTTGCTCCGTCACCCAGGCTGGAGTGCAGCTCACTGTAGCCTCAATCTCCTGGTCACACGCAATCCTCCTGCCTTAGATTCCCGAGTAGCTGGGACTACAGGCATACATCACTGTGCCTGGCTAATTTTTGTATTTTCTGTAGGGACAGGGTCTCACTATGTTGCCCAGGCTGGCCTCAAACTACTGTGCCCAAGCTATCTGCCCATGTTGGCTTCCCACAGTGCTGGGATTACGGGTGTTAGCCACCATGCTTGGCCTCTTTTTGATTTCTAAAGAGGGTATTGTACATTTCTTATTCGTCTCTTATTAGCTAATCTATCTCTGATTAGCAGCAAATGACTAATTATTTAGCTTAACTGAGACAGGAAAGCTTTTCAATTCCTTTACTTCTGAAGGTATCCCTGTCTCCACCACTCACTCTGTTCTCTTAAGATGGAGGACTCCCTTCTTCCTGTCTCCTTTAATCATAATCTTTCCATCAATTGCACTCCGCATGTCCTTGGTCTTTTTTCCTCTAATTCCTGTCTTCTGCCTGAACCTTCCTAGGCTGCTGTCATATCCATCACTAGGACTGAACTCCTTTTTTTTTTTTAGTTTTATGTCGTGATTTTATTAAAAAAATTTCATTTTTAAACAATTCTATTGAGATATAATTAACATTAAATGAACTGTACATTTTTAAAATATAATTTCCTATTTTGACACGTATACCTGTGAAACTATTGTCACAATCAAGATAATACACATATTCATCACTTCTAAAACTTCCTTCAAGCTCCTTTGTAATTCTTCCCCCCGGACTGAACTCTTATATGAGTGCAAAGGCAACGAGGGAGAGCTGAAAGCAAAATCTGTTGAGACCCCACAAACACTCCTTTCTGGACCTTGTTAATAGCGAGTAACATGGAGGAGAGGGAGGCATACTACCACACCCTGTAGTGTTGGTGGCAGGTTCCTGGCAGGGTACCTGGAAGAGAATTACAGTGCCTGACAGGGCTGTGGGAGTGGATTTATTTGGGAACATCTGTGATCTACAATTGTGGGACTCTCTGCATCCTGGGGGTGGGAGATTTGTGGGTACTGAAGATGTTCAAGAAGCTGCATTACTACAATACGAGATTTCATTTGTTTCCATGGTCTGGTGAGGTCTCATAAAAATCAGGTAATGTTATATTATTCCATAGTTGTTGGTTTTGTGTCTGTTTTTCTCTCTGGCCTTCTGTTCCTCAGGTTCCTCCCTGGTAGCCTCAGCTGTAAGTACAGTACCTGATGCATAATGCACACAATGCACATATGCTGACCTGAAGCCAGTGTACTTAGGTGATGTGGGACCAAACAGGCCAGTGGAATTGTTTCTTAGACAAACCATTTTTCTTAACCTGCTGTCTGCTCTTCCCACAGCCCAGTGACAATTCTGTCTGCTCTCCCTGTGTGAAAGGTTTGTCCTTTAGCACATCTGCTCATTAATATGAAGTGGTGAGAACAGTCAATATGCTTGTAATGATAGACCCAACTCTCACCCTAACTAGCTGTCTATGAGACTCTGGGCAATTTACTTAAACCTCTCTGTGTTTCCTGATACATAAAGGAACTTACACATTTTCATTGACCTTCTAAACCCTTATATTCTTTCATGTTGCCTAATGTTCAATTATTTTGTATAACAAATGATATGTTGGGAAATCAGAGATCCATGCAGTAGCATTTCTACCCCCATTTTATTTATAACCGTGTCTTATGTGTAAACCTTAGTGCCAAGTTTATTCCTACTTAGTCCTGAGAAAAGATGTGGAATACACACACACACACACACACACACACATACACTTATATATAAATATGTAAATTGAAGCTGAATTCAAGAGTCGAGATACATTTGAAAAATATACTACATGGGATATTTCATTTGAAAACGTAAATTAACACAGTTTCCTTTGGAAAGTAAAGAAATAGTTGTGACCTAGATATAGTATAAAGCTCAGATTGGATTCATAATAGCATACCTCAGGAAAGTGATCTCTTTTATATATTTAGGGTTTTTTTGTTGTTATTGTTTGGATGTTTCTTCTTGCTTTCTCATCAAATCTAAACTCTTTAAATATCTGCATTAAGAATATGTTTTGACTTGCACACTGAGTACGAATACTTACAGGTTTTGCAATTATACTGCCAAATAGCAAAAACTTTTTTGTGGCGTCTCAATTGAAATTTGATTTTGGTAACATTTTTGGTTTACATATGCTGATGTCTAGCATATGGTAGAAAAATGGCCCCCTCGAAGGTATTTCTGTATCCTAATTCTTAGAATCTGTAAATGTTACTTTATTTGGAAAAGGGTCTTTGCAAATGCGATTAAGTTAAAGTTTTTTGAGATGAAGAGATCATCCTGGGTTATCTGGGAGTGTCCTGAATGTCATCACGTGTTTTTTTTTTTTGTCTGTTGAGACGGAGTCTCGCTCTGTTGCCCGGGCTGGAGTGCAGTGGCACAGTCTCAGCTCACTGCAACCACTGCCTCCTGGGTTCAAGCAAGTCTCCTGCCTCAGCCTCCTGAGTAGCTGGGACTACAGGCGCACACCACCATGCCCGGTTAATTTTTATATTTTTAGTAGAGACGGGGTTTCGCCATGTTGGCCAGACTGGTTTTGAACTCCTGATCTCAAGTGATCCACCCGCCTTGGCCTCCCAAAGTGCAGGGATTACAGGCGTGAGCCACCATGCCTGGCTCACAAATATTCTTATAAGAGAGAAACAGAGAGAGTGAATGATTGGAGACTCAGGAGAAATGGTAATGTGAAGATAGCAACAAAACCTGGAATGATGCAACCATAAGCCAAGGAACACCAAGGAATGCCCTCAGCTGGCAGAGGCTGGAAGAGGCAGTAATGGATTTTCCCTCAGGACTTCTGGAGAGTGCAGCCTGCCTACATAACATCTTGATTTCAGACTTCTGGTTTCCAGAACTGTGAGACAATAAATTTCTGTTGTTTTAGGCCACATAGTTTGTGTCCATTTCTTATAGTAGCTACAAGAAACAAATACAGGGCAAGAGATTTTCTTTCTTTCTTTCTTTCCTTCTTTTTTTTAAACGGAGTCTCACTCTGTCTCCCAGGCTGGAGTTGAGTGGCGTGATCTCAGCTCGCTACAACCTCTGCCTCCTGGGTTCAAGTGATTCTCCTGCCTTGGCCTCTCAAGTAGCTGGGACTACAGGCACATGTCACCACACCCAGCTAATTTTTGCATTTTTAGTGGAGATGGGGTTTCACCATATTGGCCAGGCTGGTCTCGAACTCCTGACCTTGTGATCTGCCTGCCTTGGTCTCTCAAAGTGCTGGGATTACGGGCGTGAGCCACTGCGCTCAGCCTCTTTCTTTCCTTTTTAAGTGAAGTAATGTTGAATACTAACAGTGTTCAATAGTTAAAATTGAATTTGGAGATGAATGAGATTAGAATGTGTATATATTGAATTGTAAGTGGACACTCTATTAAGATATACAGATAATCTAAATGCTTTGGGTTTAACAAATACCTCAGCTGTGCAGAGGCCATGAAATAGATCAGAAAGCAATAGCGTATCTCCTCTTAACATTTTCGCAGAGCAATCAGTGACAAGAAACACTGATATAATCAACATAACTCTATTACAAACATCTGAAATCTAGTATCTACATTTATTGCTATTCAAATAGAGTAATAACATTTAGGTAGAAGGAATGAATTCTTCTTTGATAGCAGCGTAGGGTGACTATATTTAACAACAATGCATTGCATTTTTCAAAATAGCTAGATGAGAGGACCTGAAATGCAGCCAACACACAGAAATGACAAATACTATGGTGGTGAATACCTTAAATATCCTGACTTGATTATTACACATTCAATGCATGTAAAAAATTTTACATGTACCTATAAATATGTATAAATGTAATATATCAAAAAACCTTTTCCTTTAAAAATGTTGATGAAATGTTTTCATCCAAATTACATAAACATACATATTTGTTTATTTAACTAAAAAAACACCAAACCAAGTCACGAAAACATTCTAACAGACCTCTGTAAAGTATAAGGTAGATTATGTTCACTATTATTCCTGATACCAAGGGCTTCATGGGGTGAACATAGATGTGGTAGTAACTGGAAAAGAAATGGTAAAAATTGTCCAACAATTTCCATTCCTTTCACATGTGATATTTTAGAGTCTAAAACATCCCCACTTGATTATTTTGGGTGATTTTTGGGGAGGGATTATATTTACTACTTATGATAAAAAGAAATATTGATATTCCAGAGTTTTACCAACTGTATTTTATTGATAGACAGTCAATGTAGCAAACTTTTCCATGGTGGGTTATGTTGACTTTGAATCATCTGATATGCTAGATAATGTCCTAATCTTGGGGAGAGTATTATAAACGTTAAAATAATGTATTATTAATACCAAAGAAAGATCTCAATGGTGGTGCTATAGACAGATGGAGAAACCCTATTTTTGTATTAAAAGATTTCCTGGGAATCCAAGAATTATGATGACTACAGAAGGTCTTCTACATTATATTGTGAAAATGTTAGGGGAAGAACCAAGAAATGTCCACAAATGAGGAAACCTTATCATTGTTACTATAGGCTTCCTAATAACCTTTTCTACCCAAAAGCATTTTCTGAATTGAGAAATGGTTCTCATTTTGTCTATTTCTCATCCAGAGACTAAAATTCTTTGAAGTGATAGTTTTCAAAGGAAAAAAAAAAGCCTTTTATTTATTGCTTAATACCTCTGCTGTTGTTTTTGCAAAAGCCATTCTTTTTCTTTCCATCACAATTACCCTTTGTTGAGCATTTTCTTAAGCCAGGTACTGGATTCAACACCACACATGATCTATCTCAAGGCGGTAGTGCTAGACTGGGGGGAATTTGCTTCCTGGGGCACATTTGACAATGCCTAGAGACATGTTTCTTTATCACAACAGGGAATGAGGATGCTACTGACATGTAGTAGGTGGAGGTCAGGGATGCTGGCAAACATCCTACAATGCACAGGACTGCCTGGAATAATAAAGAAGGATACAGCTCTAAATTGTCAACAATGCACATCTTGAGAAAAATGCTTCAAAGTAAAAGCTGAGTGATTGTTCATCAGCTAAATAAATGGTAGGTCTTGCTATAAGTAGGAGCAACAATGGGACATGGTTTTTCTACAATGGATGAATTGAAAAGATTATTATATGTTATAACATTTTTCTATTTATAGGGAATACATTCACTACATTCACATGGTCCAAGATTCAAAAGATACTCAAGAAGTTATAGTCCAAGTCTCCCTCCCACCCCATCCCTGTTTCACCCAAGTTCCCTCCCTGGAGGAAACTGTTAGTAATCTCTTATTTAGTTACCTAAAAGTTCTCTAGGCCTCTGTAAGAAATTATATACATGCACAGAAACATACTATACATATTCTTTGCATTGTGCTTTTGTTACTTAATTCATTTTAGAGATTGTTTTCTATCATGATACAAAGTGTTTCCTCATTATTTCTTTTTAAGATAGCAGAGTATTGCATTGTACGTTGTATGCAGGTTTTCTATTTTATGGAACCATTCCCCTCTCTATGGATATTTAGATTATTATTTCCTTTTTTTTCTGTTACAGACACTGATCAATGAATATCTTTATCTGTCAGTTTATGTCCTACAAACAGAATTGCCAAATAAGCCCATTTGTGCTTGTAATTTTTATCAGATGTTGTCCAAATTACCCTCCATTCTCCATTGAATTGAATATGTTTCCATTCACACTGGCAATACATATATAAAGGAGTTTGGATAACTTTATAATTTTAAAAGTTTTTCTCATTCTTTTCATCAAAACCTGAGAATAAATAAGAGGTGGACACACAATATAATATTTTGCATCTAAAATGTTCTCAGCACTCAGATATCCAGAATCTATTCGTGGGAGATACTTTTTTTCGAATCTGTTTTTAGTGTGCTAAAATATATAACATAAACTTTACCATTTTCACAATTATTAAGTGTACAATTCAGTGGCATTAAGTACTTTTATAATGTTATGCAAATATCCTTATTGGCTATTTCTAAATTATTTCATCACAACAAAAAGAAACTGTAATCTGTGACAGCTGAAAGAATTTGGTCATTCTTGCCATACCCAACTAAAACAGAGTTCAGAAGCCAGAAAGGAAAAAGCACCCAGGGCACATAACATTTCTTCAAGAATGTAATTCTCTGCAAGCGTGGCTGCTGAAACTGCCTGCTCTAACCTGAAACCAGTTTTATTCAATATCTACTGAAATAGGCTGCTGTGACTCTAAGAATAGTTTTCCCCATACCCATCACTTATCATTCGGAGCTTACCAGCTCCCCAAAGCTAGTGCCAATGAATTTTCCTAAAGAACAATACATAACATTTCTCCTTTTTATAAAACCTCCAACCTTCTCTTTGTTCTTTGGACATAGCAAAGACCACCCCATCTGTGTGTATGCCCTGAAATGAAATTCTTGCTTCCCAAATAAAAAGTTTTATATTTAGAGATTTGTCTTTATTTTTTTACTCGACTTCAACAAACCATTAAGCAATAATTCCCCATTCTGCCCTTCTCTAGCCACTGGTAACCTTTGATTAATTTCTGTCTCTATGAATTTGCCCATTCTATATAGAATATTTCACATAAGTGGAATCACATAATACTTGTCTTCTTGTGTCTGGATTATTGCACTTAGCATAAAGTTTTCAAGATTAATTCGTGCTGTAGCAAGTATCAGAACTTCATTTCTTCTTAGGTCTGAATAGCATTTCATTGTATGCATATAGCTTATTTTAAAATCTATTTCTCTGTTGATCGATACTTGTCCATTTGGGTTGTGAACAATTCTGCTATGAACATTGACATACAAGTATCTGTTTGAATCCCTGTTTTCAATTCTTTTGCATATGCATCTAGGGGTGGAATTGTGGGGATCATATAGTAAATCTGTGTTTAACTTTTAGAGCAAACATTAAACTGTTTCTACCATTTGTAGTGCACCATTTTACACTTTACATGGTACCGTGTAAAATGGTACGGTCTCGATTTCTCCACAGCTTCACCAACACTTGTTATTTTTCATTTTTTAAATAAAAAGCTATGGCCATTGTAGTAGATGTGAAGTGATATCTTACATGGTTTTGATTTGCTTTTCCCTAATGACAGATGATTTTGAGCACTTCTTTGTGTGCTTATTGGCCATTAAAGGGAAAAACTTTTTCTATATTTACAACATTTCTGACACCAAATATGTGGGTTTTCTACACCACGTGTCTGTGGACACAAATTGAGCTTCCTACAATTTAACTCAGTTCTGACACTGGAGTTAGCACAGACCCTACAGGTTAAGGGCTCAGGCCCACAAGACTAATCCTTGCTTCAGATGTCAATCTGAAGTAAGTAGTGGGTCTCTAGATTACCTATACATTTGTCTGACTTGGCTACAAATTTGGGGTACACACAGCCCACCCTTGATTTTAATAATTTGCTATTCAGCTCACTGAACTCAGGAAAACACTTTTCTTACTAATACTGGTTTATTATAAAGGATACAACTCAAGAATAGCCAAATGGAAGAGAGGCATGAGGCTATGTGTGAGGGAGGAGTACAGAGCTTTCATGTCCTCTCCAGCCATGCCAGCCTTCTAGCATCTCAATTTGTTCACAAATCCAGACATTCTCTGAACTGCATTGTTTTAACGTTGTTATGGAGGTTCCACTGCATAACTGAGTAAATCATTGGCCAGTGGTGATTAACTCACTCCCCAGCCACTCTCTCCTCTCTGGAAGAGATTTCAAGAGTCTTAGAAGCTCTTTTGTGAGGGCTGAGACCAAACATTGTAACAGAAGATGCTCCTATCACTCAGGAGGTTGCAAGAATGTTAGAAGCTCTGCCAGCAGCTAGAGACAGAAACCAAATTTATATTTCTTATTATGTAAAGGCTGTCTATATGTCTACTCTGAAGAAATGTCTAGTCAAGTTTTTGCTCATTTTTCATTACGTTATTTGTCTTGTTGTTGTTTCTACTTCTCATACAGTGAGTCAAAACACTTCTCATATAATTTTTCACCTACTCATCATAAGTCTACTTCCTTTAGAGAAAACAGGCTCCTTTTACTCTAATAGGCACATAGCTATTAAATGTGGTTTTCTGATAAATTCTGAAAAGACTTTTTCAAGAGATAAAGATGAAAGTGAAACATATCAAAGTTTTATTCCCTAAAATATTTTAAGTTAATTCAAGAAATAATTTTCATCTCTGAACCTGAAAAACAGTACTAATAAATAAATATCTAAGCAAGCAATGGTAACTATAATAAGGTTAAGTACTGTCTAAAATAGGTCAGAAGTCCTGCTACAAATATTTTTAAATAAATTATGTAAACTTGGACATAACACCTTCATTTATTGTCAAAATTTTTTATCTATTTAAATTTACATTTAAAATATTTAATAGGTTAATTATATTCAGATCAGATATGGTTGCTACAAAAACAAATTTAAAATTATTAGAAAAATTAGAATTATTGTTTTCTAGAACTTCCCCATTGAAACTAGTTATGTTGATAATGTTGTATATACATACATTGAATTGTTGCAATGTAATTCTGACACAAATGAGATTGAATATATATATACATATATATCAAATTGGGAGTGGACTTACATTGATAAAATATACATATAATCTAAAGAATTTGGCCTTAACAAATATTCAGGTGTGGAGTAGCTGAGAAAAAAATCAGAAAGCAGTAGTATCTTGAACATTTTTACAGTATAGTCTAATTTGTCAGGAGCACTGATTTAATTAACATAAATTCAACAAAGCAAAGGGAAGTAAAAATGGATCTAGATTCCTAATAGATTGTTATTGGTCATGCCTGTATTGGGTAATGGTCTGCAATAGCAGTGCAGTCAAATTAAATGGTAGGCCAAATCCAGGGTCCAGTAAGCGTTACATTAAAATTAAAACAAACAAACAAAAATAAAGTTGAAGACAGAATGATTGAGGGGAGCAATAAAAAGTGATAATACATGGTACTTGTTAACACCACCACTACTAGTACTACCACCACAACTAGCTTACAATTGAATAATACTTGCCAAATGCCAGAGACCAAGTACTTTTATATATGTACTACATATATTAGCTCATAACCTCCAGATGTAGGCAATGTTATCTTACAGTATTTATTTTACAGATAAGGTAATCAAAACACAGGAATGCAAGTGACTTGCACACACTCTCAAGGAGCAGAGCCGGATGGGGCCGTAAGCAGCCTGGCCCCGAGTCTGCACACTTAACTCGTATCTCAGTAGTCCCCAATGCCATCTCCACATTGGAATATCCTGGAGAGACTTAAAAAATAACAGTTCTCAGGCCATACCCCAGACCAATTAACTCCCAGTCTGTGGGAGTAGGACACAGATGCCAAGGGTTCTTGAAGCTTCCTAGGTGATTCCCATGTACGGCCAAGTTTGGGAATCTCTGTACTATGCTATGCTGCTTTAAAGTTGTAGAAGTCAAACGAAGTAGAGTTATTAAGCCAGGAAAAATCCATCTATGGCATTAAGAGGAATAATGGACAATCTTAAGCATACAGTGAATAATGACAAGCAACACTAGGCATTCTCTTACAACTAAAGGAAAAAAAAGAGTCTAAGCTGCAGCGAGATGAAATTATATATTTCTATTTTTAATATCTTAACAAAGCAACATGTGGTAATGAGAATTTTAAGGAATAAGGCATCTGCTTTCTATTTGGAATTAAAAGGGTTATTAAGTTCATAAACAGAGAATAGCTAGACGTCAATGTCTGGAGATTGTCACAACTGAAGGGTGGGGTGGAGGCTACTGACATGCAGCATAGAGAGGCCAGGGATACTGCTGAACATGTGGCAGTGCACATGACAGGCCCCACAGCAAAGACTTATCTGGTCCTAAGTGTCAATAGTGTCCAAGGTGATAAACTCTTTACTAATGACTATTTTAATTACAGAGACAGTAAAGAGATTAAGTGAATTCAATTTTTCTTCATCTAGGATCATGGTTAATTTGTGTTTACTCAACAAGCATGACAGATTTATATGACAGTATTAGAATAATTGCAACCACCATTGAATTCCTAGAAACTATACTTTCATGGCTAGAAAATTCTGCAATTACAGCCTTAAAAATCTCTGACTCACAGGGAGGAGAAGGAAAGTAGGTAGGGCAGGGCTAGATATGGAATGACATCGCAAACGTGTCCACACCACTGAATGAGGAAATCAGAGCCAGTCTTGCAAATACTCTGATGTTGGTTCTTTGAAGCCCAGATTATGTTTAGTTTCACCTGCCTATGAAGAAGTAATACACCTTCTATGAAACCAGAGTAAAGAATCATGTGAGATGCAACTACATCCCTGAAAATGTGCAGGGGAAATTTGACACATTACTCAAAGTAATAACAGTAAGAGGATAACCTTCAAAGTGATGCATCTTATTTTTTCTTATTGCATAATAATTGTATTTTCATGTCATCCTAAATGCTTTTTCCTTTTAAAACATTTTTCACTGCAGTGCTTTAAAATTTTTAAATTTTTATCTCTTTAAATTCTACTACATTTAACCTTCTATAAGAAAGTGATTATTAGAAAATCTGATTATAAGTTCTCAGAGATTCACTCTAGCATATCCTATTAAAATTGGATTCTGGGCTTAGCTCTGAAGTTTTGGTTTGGAAAGCTGTACTTCTGATCTTCTTGAAGGCATTAGTTTGTGTTAGTACTAAAGAGTAGTGCTGTATGACTGAAAATATTTAAACTAGAATTCTGATTTACACTTGTTCTTTCTGTAATAACCAAAGAAGTAATCTCCTAAGAGATCTTATACAGCAAACTTTGTTGTATAATACAGTAATGTACAGTGACAACTTAGATCTAGCTGGAGAAGTATCTGTTGCTTGTCTGCCATTCCAGACTAGGAAACAGCATACGCAAAAGCACGTAAAGATGAAAGAACTTAAACTATAATAGAAAAAAAAAGACGATAGGACTGTTAAGGGTGATGGAGTTTGGGTGCAGAATGGGGAGTGAGTAGTGAGGGCTAATGCAGGAGCTACATCTCAGATCATGGATGGCCTTAATAATCATACAAATAATTTTGGGTATAGAATATTGAAAACGTAATTTGGAAAAGTAAAATAATGAGATTTATAATGTAATGACATTGTTCCAGACATTAGTGACATTAATCTGGAACACTATGGAAGAGTTATTATTCTGGAATAATGTGGAAACATTCTCATCTTAATCTTGTGGAAGATGGATTAGAGAGGGTTAGTGTTTAAGTAAGGAGACCACTGAGCAGCTACAGACATCACACAGGAGAACAATGAGGGCATACACTAAGGTTGTCACAGTGGGGATAAGGAGAAAAGGGTAGTTTGAGTTACTGAGACATTTAAGGAATAACAAAAACTTGAGCCTGGATTGGCTGTAAAGTGTGTGATAAAGAAGGAGACTAAGTAAGACTCATGCTTACTGATTTAGGATGGTGCTAAATACTTTACCTATATCTTCTCTTTTAATCTATGATGTAATAAATGTTATCTACCTTCTACAGATGAGGACACTTGGCTTAAGTAACTTGCTCTAGACCACACGGAGGATAGTGGCAATGCTAGGATTTGAACTCAGGACCAACTAATTCCAATGCACATGATTTCAACTATTCTTAGTAACTAGGATGAGTATTACAGGAGGAAGAGAATATTTGGGGTGTGAGATAAAATAACGCATTATGTTTTGGAAATGTGGAGCCTCGGATGACCATAGAACACAAAACTAGATCATATAATAGGCAACTAAGTGGAATTTAACAATTTGGTTATATACTACCCTGCCGCTTTACATTCCAGCTTATTGTATTTTATAATGATTACAGTGGCAAATATTTTTTATTTTTCCCAAATCTAAAAAGACCAGTGATAATGGAAGATTGTTCCAGAACATACTGGGAAGTAGACTGTGGAAAACGGTTCTATTAACTTTTTCATTAGTCATTTTTAACCACATTATACATTAACACTTCAGTACACTTCACAAAATAGCAATCTGGGCTTTGTATTCAACCACATTTAGTACAAAAGTGGAAACTAAATTAAATACAATCTAGAAAACAAATAGTGCAAAAAATTTCATGAATATTAATAGAAAACCAGACAAATGTATTTGAGTTAGGATCACAAAATGTGCAATTCATTCTTTTATGGAATTGCTATTTTCAAACAAAATGGATTGCTATAGTCACTTAAAAAATGTAAAATGTAAAACATTCGTGGAAAAAAGATAGGCAAAGATTATGAGAAATATGATAGATTTCCCAATGAGGGAATGAGGTTTTGAATAAAGTACTCCCCTTGGCAGCATCTTAACAAGATCATATTCAATGAATATGAATCATTAGTAAACTATGAAACAATGAATAAACACACACATGCAGATGAGATGCTAGGTTGCTATGGATTTACTAGATATCCCATCTGTCATTATTTCTGATTTTTCACCTCCTCCTAAAATCATTAATAGGGTACAAAGAGTCACTGTGAATTTTATGCCTGCCTCAAAACACAAAACGGTTTAATTTATTGAATGATAGTTTATTAGTTCAGATGAGTTGAAATGTGGCATTTCGTTTTCTAAAACTATGGAAACATCAATCATATAGATACTTAAATTGTAATTTAGGCACTGGGTAAAGTTTCAATTTATCTGAATAAAACTGAATAAACATCCAAAATGAACTAAAACATATTTTAGATCAAATTGACTTTTTCTGATTAGTGGTCGTTTAAAATCTCCCTATGCAAAATTAATCAGGTGCAATTTCTCTTATAAAAATAAATAATAGAATGGTGGTTACCAGAGGCTGGGTGGTTGAGGCTGGGGGTTAAGTGGGGATGTGGACTGGGGGATGTGGGTAGGGCAGATGTTGGTTAAAAGATACAAACTTACACTTAAATAGGATGAATCCGTTCAGGAGGTCTATTTCACAGCATGGTGACTACAGTTAGTAACGATATATCATATTCTTGAAAAATGCTAAGAGAAATGCCTACTAAATTTCTTACCATGAAAATGATAACTGTGAGGTAATATATATGTTAATTAGTTATATTTTAACCATCCCACAATGTATGTGTACTTCAAGACATCATGTTGTACGTGATAAATATATATAATTTTACCTGTCTTAAAATAAACAATACATTAAAATAAAAGTCTTATCTTTTAGAGCTGAGGTTTTGTCACTTTTAATATCCACATTCCTAATTGACTATCAAAATCCAGTACTTAATTGTGCAATATTAGGATATACTTTATATATCCTAATAGTTTATAAAATTATATAAAATGTATTATAAAATTGACTAAAAAATGTTATGTGCATAAAAATATCACGGGCAATTTCTTTTTTCCTCCAATTTTATTTTTAGTGATGTGAGACTAATTCTTATCCATGAAGATATCTTCACAAAGTAGAACATTTTTAAGTGGTTTGTTTACTTTATTCTACCTAATTTTCTTTTTACTTTTGTTTTCTTTTTCTTTCTTTTTTTTTTTCTTGAGATGGAGTCTTGCTCTGTAGCCCAGGCTGGAGTACAGTGGCGCGATCTTGGCTCACTGCAACCTCCGCCTCCTAGGTTCAAGTGATTCTTCAGCCTCACTCTTCTGAGTAGCTGGAACCACAGGTCCCTACCACCGTGTATGGCTAATTTTTGTATTTGTATTGGAGACAGGGTTTCGCCACATTGGCCAGGCTGGTCTCGAACTCCTGACCTCAGATGATCCGCCCGCCTTGGCCTCTCAAAGCGCTGGGATTACAGGTGTGAGTCTGTTCTATTCTACCTAATTTTCAAATACCTGACTGGCCTATTCTACCTAATTTTCAAATACCTGACTGACAAATGTAGAAATCAATATATCAGATACTTTTTGGTCTACACAAAATAAAATTTCTTAATAGATCATTCATTCAGACAGATTGAATTTTTACTTTAGATAAGAATTATTTAGGTAAGTATTATTGTGATGGTTACTAAAGAAGAAAACTGAACTCTTTTGGACAGGAATCTAACTCAAGTCAACTGCTTAAAGGAGAGTAAAATTTCTGAGGCGCAGTATTGCAAAGCAACGGAATACATGTTAAAAATATTAGAAACGGTATAGTATGAGTAAATTTGGGAAATTTGACTTCAATAAGCATCTTAGAGGGATAAATAAAAGAGGAAGCTCTTTCCAGATTAAAGTTTCTATCTGTGAATAATTCTGCTTTTAAATAGATCACTGGCAAGACATTCTGGGTTTGAGAGTCTGGAATTTTGCAAATATACTGGTTACTAACTGGAATAAAATATGTGTTGCAGTCTTAAAACTTATTTAAATGGGAATATACCATTGCCATTGTTTTAATGGCAAAAAAAATGTTGCCATGAAATTTATTTATGAAATGAATGTGTGCTTGTAGCTTGAGAGGCAGGAATTTAGGTGACGAGGTAGAAAGTTAGAAAGCTACACATTTTATTATTTTTGCATTCTGCACAATTTTTAGAAAATTCTCATAATTTCCCTTTTATTTGTACATATTTTATTATTTTGCTATTATCAACAATTTTAAGAATTTTGATGTGCAGAATTAAACTTAGTGTTAATAATATAGGGATTATTTCTAAATCTTTGATTTCCACATTGCATACTTAAATTTGTTCTTAGAAAGATAACCTCATAGCACTAGGACTGAAATAGATGGAAAGAAGAAATTCTTGAATGGCAACGTGTCCATATGGCAAGATAGAGCTTGCAAAGTTAATTTTTCTTAATTAGCAGTAACTTAATCAGTTCCAAGTTAGAACTGAAAAAATGTTTTCAGTTCTTTTGTAGAGGTATCCTTTTTAAATAATTCTTATCTCTGCATTTCCATACTGTGTAAATTGGGAGTTTGAACCTACTATATTTAAATCGAGCAAACGTTTTGGCACTAAACCTTTGTTTCTGTCTTTTGTGCTTGTGGTAATGTGGTGATATATGGAAGATGCCTCAGAGTTACTTGTAATGCTATGGGGGTGGTGGTGAATAGCAGGACAAAAATTACTGAAGTGTAATTTGGAATTGTAGTTGGAATGCACTTTCATTTCATTATGTGTATTTGATAACTCATTGCTTCTGAAAATAGTCAATCTTATGAAAGTTAATGAGCTTTTAAAAACTGTTCTATGTAAACATTTAGGTAGAATTTTAAATTTTGCATTATTTGGAACATATACCTATTGATTTTCAAATGTTAATTCGATTTTATTTTCTGACATTTTAAATTGGTTTTGGAAATTTTAATGTGGTGCACAACTAAGATAAAAAGTATTAGTTTATAACCTAGACCCAAGACTGAAAAACTAAGGACAAAGAGTCAAATACAGCACACTTAAAGTTTTGTTGGAACACAGCCATATCCACTCATTTACACATTGTCTATGGCTGCTCTAGAGCTGCAGTGACAAAGTCGAGTAGTTCAACATAGATTGTACGGCCTGCAAAGGCTAAAATATTCATTATCTGGCTCTTTAGAAGAAGTGTTTGTCAGCTCCTTATCCTCAAGCTCCTAAAAAGCTGGAGATGAACTTTACAATTGCCTGTGAAAAATAATAACTAAGGGCACTAGTATAAGAGGAAAAAATACAACCTGTGTTTAAATAGAGGTATTCATTTCAAAATCTGCAATCAGATTTTGGTTAATAGAAAAGAAAATTTTAAAAATTAGAATAGACTCAAGAGAAGGTATTTGGTTACATTTTAATTTTAACCATGGTCATTTACTAAGCATGGGTAGTGTGTTTGTAATTTTAGATGACCTATACCTTTAAGATTTTTGTCCCCTTGGGGTGGCAGTGGTAGTGGAGCTTTGCCTCTTTAGATAGTGGGTGATAGACTCTGCTGATTCTGACGGAAAGGATCACATGGACCCCCACAGTTTGGAATCAGTTCCATCATAGATCTGTACGTGTGTGTGTTGGGGGGGGCGTGTATAGTGTGTATGAAAAAAACAATTCCCTTAAACGTAGAACTAAAGTAGACTAAAATAGTTGCAGTTTTCAGGAAAATAAGAATCATGGTACATAAAAAATTTTTAAATTTGGTTGAATACGGGAAAAATAAATTTTCTGGTATTAAAGAGGTCTAAAATGCAGCCTTCAGTGTTGCTCATTGAAAACACTGAGCCAAAAGATAAGTGCTTTCTATGTAGAAAATGGTAAGTGCTTTGCCCTTTAAAAAGAGAATCTGGAAAATGTTGCCCTTTTAATATGTCCTGTAGCCTGCCCTGGATTTGAGGATGAACAGAGATGGCACTAAAAATGATAAAGCAATAAATCACAAACCGCCAAGGTTCCTTTTGTGTCAAAGCTCTTACATGTTCAGAAGGCAATAACAATCTTCAGTACATACCAATTTCCCTATGTGGGATGGAAACTGGAGAAACTGTGAGAGAAAATACTGAATAGGAATAAAACTGTCTTTGCCTCTTTCATTTTCCTTATTTTGAAATTTTTGCTGTCCACATATTAATTGGAAATCTTAATAGATCTAGCTGTAAGTTTATATCTGAGGCAGAAAGAAAACAAATATGGGTCTGTATGTCAGCTGGAATCCAAAGTAAATATAATCTTTTTTTTTAAATGTTCAAAGCATTTTAGGTTCTTTTCACTCTCATGTGTTACCTGCCTTTGCTTTTCATGCATTTGAAACTCACTCACTCTCCTCTTCGTAGTTCTTTTTTAGTTTCTAAAATACCAGTGTGAGTGAGAAAAGGTAAAAAGCTGTTAGAAAAATTTCTATCCTTTAGAAAGTTCACTAACACACAAGAAAACATATTAATGATGAATGAGAGCAGAAATTTCTTTATACTTAAAAAAGTAAGAATTATAAGGCAGCAGGTCATATTTTTGGTTACTGATGGACTGGACTTGGAGTCATTTGTAGAATTAATTTGGAGTGCTGGTCAGGATCAGGAAATAATAATTAATCCCATGATTATTAAAGTTTCTTCTGAATCTTTACAATTTTTACATAAATGTGCATGCAATGCCTTGCTTCTTGGTTAGTAACAGGGCTTAACTATTTTGTAAACCACTTTAGGGAAACATTTAGCTAGTGACTGGAAAATGGGGAATAAGCATGCCCTGCTCTATTCCAAAAGCATTTGACTTTGGGGTTACTTTTCATGGTAGAGTCAGGACAATTTCTATTAAATGCTCATACAAATAGGAAGTGCATGTTTCTCCACAGTGTTCGGAAGACTGCGAACAACAGACCTTCCATGAATATCCCAGGCAGTGCCCCGGGAAGAAAGCTCTTTGTCTATTTTGTGCACACACTTCCCTCTTTACCTCTCCAGATTCACTTCCTGTGACTGAATGGAAACCACAGTCTTTATATGACCTGAGTTCATTGTAGTAGCTTTTCGCTTTTTCTTCCAGGACTTTGTAATTTTCTATATCTTTTTGTTCTCTGGACACTTAAGATACTTTTCCTGATCCAAAGATCAGGAGTCGACCGTGTACTTTTAGGCTGGTCTCAGCTGACTTGCCTCTAGTCAATTAACATTTTCCTTTGTCTCCGCATCCACCATCTTTAAGGACTGCCACTCCACTTTCCTCATGTCATATACTTTTCTAAAATCGCTTCCATAATAGCATAGAGTGCAGGTTCTGGGGCCAGGTTGCTTGGGTTTGAATTCTAGTTAGCTGGGTGACCTTGGACAAGTTATTTACTATCTCTGTGCTCAATTTCCTCTTCTATAAAAAGGAGATGATAGTAGTATTTTTCTTACAGAGTTGTTATGATGATTAAATGTTAATCATCTTAAGAAATTTGTTTTTATTTAAGTTGGGTCCCATAAAAGTTTATGACATAGGTACTGAATAGACATTTTTTAAACTAATGATAAAATACCATTTTTGCCTAATAATTTGTCAGTTTTATAAAAGATGGAAAATATCTAGTGCTGGTGGGTAAGTGGGCACTGCTGGCGGGAATATAATTGGTGCAGCCTTCATGTACAATAATGAAATGCACCACAAGGCTCAGTACTCCATATATAGGTAAGCATCATTCTGGAATGTTTATAGCAACAGGATGAATATTTATTGCGTGCCTTACTGAAGAGCATGGGGACATCTGGATTGCATGCGTGTCACACGCAGGTCACGAGGAACCAGGGCCGCTACTTGATCATTCTTCAGCCACTTCCCACCATTACTTTTGTGCCATCACACATGCACCATGTTGGAGCCAATGCTGAGTTCAAAGATAGAGTCCTCTTGAACACCTGGAGGTTCTGACACGAATATGCCCATTACTTTCTAGTTCCTCATTTTCCTTTGGATAGTCCTATAGAATCACCTCCTTTTCTCAAGGGTTGGGTAGGTCCTTGAGGGTATAGAGAAGAAGACCCTGGCAATCACTTCACTGATCTACTCCAAGCATCCTTATAATACTCTCTAACACTGTTTTGCTGCAGATTCAAGAAAGTCATTTGGAGGTCAAAGCTAAGAGGCTTTGTTCTGTGTGGTAACTTCCTGGGTAAGAGGCCTCAGCTTTGGATATGCTTGATTAAAGCAGATTTAAAGATGAAATGAAAACACACTAATTTAATATGCCACCATTATGGTTCCCCTTAAAACATAAAGGGAAATATACTAAGTAAACTTCTTGTTCATTGTTATTTTAAACTCCACATGTAACTTGAGGAACTTTTCATGAAAACCTTCCTTCCCCTGCCATTCCAGGACCTGGGGAGTGGTTTCATTAGTTATGCTAATGAGGCACATGTTCAGTTAGCTTTGTGAATCCTTGTGCATGTTAATATGTCATATTTCTATATCTTTTGAAAATAGGATCCCAAGTATGTTCAACGGTCTTTTCAGCAAAAAATTTACTTCCTTTTTAAAGCAGTTTATTGGAAAACACGTATTTTCTATCTTCCGTTTTATGCTGTTGCAGGTCCTACATTGAATGGAAAGTTTGTTTCAAAATAATTCCATTAATTAACAGAGAGCCTTGATCACTGGTTAAACTGTGATTTATCTGCTTTTGTTCACATCTAGACTTGCTACAGCCCTTGCATTACTGGCTTTCTGCCCATCAGTATTACCTCAAGATGATTTAAAGCAAAGGCTTTCTGGTTAAAATGAGATGAAGGCTAAAATCAAAATGGCAAAGAGCCGGGGAGCACTTCAGGTGGAACGTAAGTTCGCTTATAAGGTAAAGCACTCATGTAAGGTGAGTGGCCGTACCCTGGTGTTCAACTCAGCTTGAATTTTAGCTGAATAATTCCGTGCAGCTCCATTGGTTACTTAATGTAGTTATGAAAATGCATTTGCCCTTTGGTCTTCGACATTCCCCACACATCTCTTAGAGTGCTTAACATTCTTTCTGTTCTTTTCAGGGGAAAAATTTACTTTTTCTTTGTTACTGTTGATTATAGAATATTTTGAGTGATTTTTTAACTTTAAAAAATATGATAAACTTTATGGTGAGCACATATGATTTACTATGCCAAGCTGTTTTGTTGATTTAGATGAGCACAAAAATAAAAGGCAGAAATGAATAGTTTAGATCAGATAGTAGATATTACAAACCAAATGACAAATATAACTCCTGAAAAATATGAAACGCAGTGGTTAAAATTAAATTTAGAGGGAATTAGCTGTATGTAGAACATTGCATATAGAACATTGAGATAATCTTTGGCAGAAGAAAGATTGTCTCGTTGTAATCAATCCAGTGGAAAAGGACACCCCGTACTCAGCCATCTTTCTCTGTGAGCACACAGGCCATTCGTAGAACATTGTTTTCAGCCAGCAGCTACTGGGGTCAGAGTGAGTCGTCTCCATGACTATGTGTGCATCCTTTGGCTACAGGCACTTGCCATCTGATAATGAAAACTCTGCCTAATTTTTACTTTTTTTTTAATAATGAAAAACTTTTTCAGGAATACTTTAAAAAGGTGAATGTAAATATTTTAAGTTTGTTGACAAATGTTTTTACTGAGGTGGATACTGCGATTATTTCCCTATTTTTCCCTAAGAGTAACTCATTTTTTAATGTTTGGGTGAAAGAAGTTTTTTATTTTATTTTATATTATTTTATTTTATTTTATTTTATTTTATTTTATTTTATTTTATTTATTTTATTTTATTTTAGAGACAGAGTTTCGCTCTTATTGCCCAGGCTGGAGTACAATGGCATGATCTTGGCTCACTGCAACCTCCACTTCCCAGTTTCAAACAATTCTTCTGCCTCAGCCGCCTGAGTAGCTGTGATTACAGGCACCCGCCACCACGCCCAGCTAATTTTTTGTATTTTTAGTAGAGACGGGGTTTCACCATGTTGGCGAGGCTAATCTCAAACTCCTGACCTCAGATGATCTGCCTGCCTCGGCCTCTCAAAGTGCTGGGATTACAGGCGTGAACCACCATGCTTGGCCTGAAACAAATTATTAACAACAGTTAAATATTATGCAATATGTAATATTATATATATGTGTGTATGTGTACATTGATTTATATGTATATATGCATGGATATGTGTCATGTAATACACACATATGTACCATACATTTTATATATGTAATCTATAATATACATGTATTATATATTTTATATACGTAATCTATAATACATATGTATTATATATTTTATATATGTAATATATAATACATATGTATTATATTTTATATATAATAAATATCTTACATATATTTACATATAATTACATATGTAATGTATTTAAATATGCTAGAAATATATTTTACATATGTAAACTACATATGTAATATATTTTAGAGATTTTTAATATAGTTGAGAACATTAGCTTCTTGGGGTTTGAGATCAGGCCCGTATCTTGCCTGCCTAACAGTAAGCAGTGACAATTTGAAGGGATCGATTTCAGACCTAAAATACAAAAAGGAATCTAAGGGGAAGAACATTTAAAATGTCTCCTGTCCATATCTATCTTTTGATTTATCTGTCTCTCTCTCTCTCTCTCTCACCATCTGTCCATCTATTTGGATTCGCCAGAGGATGAAAAGGATCATCTTTGTGAGCATCTTGCAGTGAGCTGGGAGGACACATGCTGGCTTGTGCCTATCATCCTCTACATCTTAACTTAATTCTGAAGCATGAATTTGACCTGAAAGGAGGCTCAAGCTTTATTCTTTTTTTTTTTTTCAACCAGAAACACAATAGAATTTATTTCCTTTCTTTTTACTGAGGGAGAAACAGTGTTCTGGTAGGGGAATAGTATTTTCAAAAGCTGCCTAAGTGTCTTTAAAAACAAGAGGACAACTGAATTGTAAGAGCTGCCTTTTCTCTAAATAAACTTCACCCAGACAGTCAGCACATCACATGCTGATATTCACATTTGATTATATTTCTTACCATCAGAATATTTCTTTGCCTGAAAAATTGTTTCCATATTTACTACCTCCTAGAAATAAGGTATAGTCTGTCAGTAGGTCTGTGGCTCTATACGTTTTCCACTCTCTTTGAAGTGTGTAGGACAGAGGTCAGGCTTAGCTTTACATTCTCTCTCCTCTTTGAAGGTTGTGGAACAGAGGTCAGGCTTAGCTTGCTAGTCACTGCAAATTCCCTTTATTCTCGTAATATGCTGTGCTAAGTGTTAATGATAACATGGGGCACCAAGAGTATTTCACCTAATGGCTTTTTTCCCCCTCTCATTATTCTATATTTGAAATTAACCAAGTATTAAAATTAGGCACCTTTTTCCCCAGGTAAAGATGTTTTTCAATTTCCATCTCTAATTTTAAAGTGTGTCATTAGGTTAAAAAAAAACAAGATAAAATTGTGGTAATTATAAACTATTTTGGTGAGGAGAAGTAATAATCCAATAATTCCACTTAGGAGACCAGAGGTTGTTATTAAAAATGGTTTTTAGGCAAAGAGAGAGAAACAAATGGGACCATCATCAGCAAAAAACAACAGAAACACAAAAACTGATTATATCAACGTGCAGTAGGGAAAAAGTGTGACAGGATTTACAAAATGAGAAATGAATAAACAGGCTCAAATTTTCAAGTGGATGCTTTTGGAGACATACGCTTGATGGGCGTGCAGAACTCAGGCATAAAAATGCCTGACAGAATGAAAATTGTTTCATGTTAATTTTGAGTTAAATTTTAAAATGTGAGTTGCAAAGTTTAATCACGTAAGTCTCAGAGAGCTGTTTATAGAATTAGGTGACTTAGTATTTGCAAAATATTCAGAAGAGTGTTTGTCACATAATAAGCACCATATGAGTTCCCTTCTATTATTTTTATCTCAGTTGGTCCTTGCATAATTCTATGAGGTGGATACTGCTATTATTCCCCTTTCAGGTGCATCTTAGAAGGTTAAGTCACTTGCTTGGACAAACTACATGTCCCTACTGAATATCGCATTGGTGGGAACTATCATTAAGGTGACCGTCCTCTGGCCAAGGGGTGGGCTGCAGTAGAGGCTGGTCTCCTCAGATGTACTCTCCCTTGATTTTGAATTTTATTTTATTTTATTTATTTATTTTGAGACAGACTCTTACTCTGTTGCTTAGGCTGGAGTGCAGTGGCGTGATCTTGGCTCACTGCAACCTCTGCCTCCCAGGTTCAAGTGATTCTCCTGCCTCAGCCTCCCAAGTAGCTGGGATTACAGATGCATGCCACCATGCCCGGCTAATTTTTGTATTTTTAGTAGAAACGGGATTTTGCCATGTTGGCCAGGCTGATCTCAAACTCCTGACCTCAGGTGATCTGCCCATCTCAGCCTCCCAAAGTGCTGGGATTACAGGTGTGAGCCACCATGCCCGGCCTTGATTTTGAATTTTAAGTGGTAATGACAACTGTTGGAATGTATCCCTCTAGAGAATGATCTGGATCTCAGGGACACACACCCATTTCTGTGGTTTCTGAATGTGGTTTTGGAGAATTTATTTTGATCCTTGAGCTACTCCGTAACTTTCCATTCAGCTGTTTCCATTGTGACTTTGGTTCTGTGCTTGGGTGAGGGGATGTGGTATATGAGGGAGGAAAATGACAGTGCCTTGCCATAGTCATCTGTGCTGTGACCTGAGCTGGCCTAAAAAAGCTAAAGTTGTAGAAACCTTGGTCATGGGAAAGGAGGGATTCAAATGGCCCCAGTACAAACATGGCATCTAATTTCTCTAGTGCAATAAAATCATGGTGATAAAGGTGGGCTCAAATGCTTTTCATCTAATTATTTTACATCATCAGATTCATGATTACCTGGAGGTCTGAAGTATTATGAAGTGCCCATGTTCATCTAGTCATTTTTTTTGTTCATTTTTGTATGACTATATGACCACTCTTTTGGAAATCTGGTTTCTGTTTCCTCTGATTGATACTAAATATTATCAACTTCTTAAAATAAGGGACCACGGTTTTTTTCCACCCACCATGACCTGTCATATGTGGCTCCACTAGGTTTTCCAATTATTCTGACTATTCTCTACCAGGTTCAGTCATTCTTCTGCCATTCCGTTCTTCCCTCTAGATGTTTCCTCATGCTCTTTCTCCCACTTGAAATGCTCTTTCTCACCCACTTTATCTTTGAAAATCCTATACCTTCTCCAAATCTCGTGGCCCTACTTCCTCATATGTCAATTTATGTTGATTTCTCTCTGAATTCCCATAGCACTTACAGTCAGCACTTCACAGTATAGTAGTTATTTTGTGTGAGTATTTATCTGAATGGTAAGGTTCACATAAACAGTGATTAGTTGTTTTTCCCCAATATTTTATTATCAAACATTTTAAACATATGGAAAAGTTAAAGGGATCTCACAGTGTAAACAGTTATGTACCTACCTAGATCCTACAATTAACATTTTGCTGTATTTGATTAACATTTTGCTATATTCGCACTATCACATATATATTCCTCTATTCATCCATCACTTCACCTTATTTTTTGTTTAAATTGCAAAATAAGTTGCAGAGATGAGCACATTTCACCGTATGCTAAGGCATACTTTAGCATGCTTATCACTACAGTTAATATTTTTTATATTTTGGTGATTAACTTTTCTATACTCCATAGCACCCAGCAGAGTACTGACCACATCATACATGTTCAATTCTTTCCCACTGGATTGAATTTAGGTACCACTTTGAAAAGCATTAGAAACTAAAGGTGTTTAAGCCCAGATAAGTGGTCTCTGGTGCCACATAGGCAGATAGAGGTGGGTGCGTTTTACAGACTTTTGGAAAAGACATCCCTGTATGTAGCTTGTATTAGCCCAACTTGTGACCTCTCAAATATCTCCTAGGAGTATGTTCAGGCAAAGTCTAAGGAGGCACTTGGCTGAGAAACTAGACAGGGCATCATCTGATTGACTAAAATACTAAGAACACTGATACTGCAGAAACAACAGATGGATATTCTAGTTTTTCTGAAGACAGATAGAAATGAGGTTATATAATAGTCATAAAACGGGGTTCATGTGCAGCAGCCTGTGACAGCCTGTTCCATTGCACCCAGGTGGGGGGAAATTCAACTCCTTATAGAGCCAGCACACACTCCAGGTAGACAATTTGGGCCCAGGCAGACGATGGATTTGCAAGGAGGCTGCTCTCCTGAACCTGTGTAGGCAGTGAGTTTCTGACATCTTATTAGGGGAAAGAAAGTCACAGTACTTCTCAGATTTGGTAACACTTTTTAAAACATGTTATTATAGCAGTCATTATTCACCCTGCCTTCTTTCTTTAACAGAGTTATATTTATATTCATATCCACATCCACATACATTCCTTCATTCTTCAAATGGCAGGCTTCTTCTCATCCAAGTATCTCTGATCATCCCCTCTTTGGAATTCTCTCCTGACTCTTTTATTGAATCCGTCCCACCCCCTGCCATTATGTTGTATCTCTGAATTCTATTTTACCTGGGACATTTTTCAAAATGACTAACTATACACTTGTTTACTTGTTTCTTACATTTGTGTTAGTAGGCTAAAATTTCATACTGTCAGAAACACATTTTTCCCTTCTCCTATTAACTAGAGGGTCTTATAGTACCTGACTCATAGTAGATTCCTAATTAAAATGTACCGAATCATGTATACTGAAAATACATGAATAGGGAAAAAATTTGTTTCGGTGTTATCCTAAATGCCCTTACTGTGTTAAACTCTCACCCTGGCTCTTTTCTTTCTTTCTTTCCTAGTACTGGGGGCTGTACTCAAACTTGACTTTCTGGGCAGTGCCACAAGTTACAAAATCATTCACTCCATCTCTGAAAACTTCCATTCCTTCAGCATGCTGCTCTCTCAGCTAGGGGTTAGGAGAAAATTATATCTGATGGAAGCAATTGACCACAAGCTGTGAATGATTGGGAACTTCACTGAATGTGTTAAATCTCCTGAGGATGTTTACATATTATGAGAGTGGTAAAATCTGGCAGTATGACTAAGCAACTTAAATAATTTAAGGCAGTTTATGTTAAAAAGACATAGGGACCTAGCTGGCTAAAATCACAATCTGAATGATCTGAAAATTGAGAAAAGTGAATTCATTCTTGTTTGAGCATATTATAATCTCACTTTTGTTATGCATTTTTATATTATAAGGGGGATACTGAATTCCACTGTCTCTGATAGATTATCTGGTAGCTGATACATTGAATGATGAATGTAGGGAATAGTTAGGAAGGTGAGGATTTCCCAAGTCATGTTGTTGAAAATGGGTTAGGAGCTGGGAGTATTTTGTTTATAGAAAAAACACGGGGAAGCTAAGAAAACTTGCTTCATTCATTTGAGAAATACCTATTAAACACGTACTGTATACTAGCACTACATTAAGTGCTGTGGAGAAATAGCGATTAAAAACATTAGTCCTGCTTGCATAGAGTTTATATTTCATGATTAGGAAATAGTTAAAGGCAGTTAAGTAGAAACAGGAAGATAAATTTATAGAGTTATATGTGCCCTTTCTTTTTTTCTTAAAAGAACAGGTAGAGGACTAATGCACACAAAATTGCAAGGAAAAATACATTTCCTTAATGTAAACAAGTCCCTAACATGTACAGAGTCTGTCAATGTAGAACGGAATAGGATGCTTCCTGGAGTAGCAATTTCCCATTATTGTTAAAATTTAGCTAATACTATCAAGCTTTAAGGTGGTTTTAGATAAATCCCATATGCATTAGGGATAAGAATAGAGACTTGCCCATAGTTTTTTAAAATTAAGATTCTGTGATTTTTGTGTTAATCGAGATCACTAATTT
The DNA here is from genome assembly GCF_009828535.3 of Hylobates moloch. Lineage (NCBI taxonomy): Eukaryota > Metazoa > Chordata > Mammalia > Primates > Hylobatidae > Hylobates > Hylobates moloch. Next base: position 99,772,824 of record NW_026652277.1, on the reverse strand, counting down.
TCACTTATGATGACCAGATAAATGAGCATGATTGTTCTTATAAACAGAAGTCTTCCAGGTCAGGTTTGAAAAAGAGGAGTTATTTGGTTTGGACTTCTTGATCTTCTCACAAAGAGTCAAGTGTTCTGTAGGCGTGGCATAATGAACAAACAACTGATAGCTCTTTTCTTTATATATAATAGGAAGTAAAACAGGTCACAGAGAGGGGAAAGATAAAGGTAGCAGTATGTCACCTGTAACAATAGATATAAAAGATGGGTGCAGGGGAAAGAGTGCCAAATGTGCATCTCGTTGTTCTAACTTTCTCATTTTGTCCTTGAGTCATGTGGCTCCATGCAAGTCTGCTTTTTTCTCAAGCGTGAAGTTTCTTCATCAGAAAAATGAGGGGATTGAGCTACATTATTGTTAATGTAACTTTTCAATCTTACATTTAAATATTTTAGAAAAAAATAAACATATTTTGTGAGAACACTTAATTATTTTTGGACCATTAAAACAGTATAGAAATAAAATTTGCTATTTTCTCAGTGGATCAGTTAGAGTCATCAAATGTAATAAAAAAAATCACTCCCCTTTTCCCCGAGCCTAGGAATAAACCCAGCAATGAAAACTTTTTAATTAAGCACTTAGACATATTTTTGAACAACTCACATGTGGTATTTTAAAGCAACTGTTCACTCAAATAATAATCAGTAATCTTGGTTGAGAAAAATCTGAAAAATAGCATATCAATTTGCATCAGTCTTTTAATTAGAAATAAATATTCATTTTAGTATAACATACCTCCTCGTATTAGATAGAAGGGGAATGTGCTAAACTTTCCTGCATTTATGGAATTGAAAACATGTGTCTATAATAGAACTATAATTGACCCATGTAATTTTCTAAGATGAAAAAAATATTTTCTAAAAACTTTTTAAACAGTATTTACCAATATAGCCTAACAAATTTTAAGTAATAGAATGTTACGGCTTGATATGGTTTGGCTCTGTGTCCCCACCTAAATCTCATCCTGAATTGTAATAATCCTCACGTGTTAAGGGTGGGACCAGGTGGAGGTAATTGAATCATGGGGGTGGTTTCTCCCATGTTGTTCTCTGACAGTGAGTAAGTCTCACGAGGTCTGATGGTTTTATAAGCGTCTGGCATTTCCCTGCTTGCACTCATTCTCTCTTCTGCCACCCTGCGAAGAGATGCCTTCTGCCATCGTTGTGAGTTTGCTGAGGCCTTCCCCAGCCATGCCGAACTGTGAGTCAATTAAATCTCCGTTCTTTATAAATTACCCAGTTTCAGGTATTTCTTCACAGCAGCATGAGAACAGACTAAAACATGGCTTTTTTCATAATAGCAAATACATTAAAATTTTTGATTTATAATAAGTATAGCAGCATATAATAATTTATAAACAACTTATGTTTAAATTTATCATACATATGTATTTTGTGGGATAAGTAAAAATAACTTTTTCTACCCCTTTTTTTGAAATTCCAGAGTTTATAAATGGCATACCAATTGCATGTTTCTTTCAATATATTATCACAATTAGAATAAAACTTTTGCTAAATTTTATTGTGTGAAATTTCTAATAGAAAAATGGCAGTCATAAGTGAAAATAGAAATTAAAAGTTTTAGATTTTGTATGTTTTTAATTTTTATTACAGTTGAGCTTCCAAAATTATGTTCAGTAATTTTATAAAGCACATTTTAGAATTAAAAACATAAAATTTTGAATATTTCTTAAGGTTTTGATGAAATGTAAAGTATAAGAGATTTTAACTTCATTTATTGCCTGTAATATAGACCATGCAATATTGAGTAGTGATCAGAGTTAGACTCTGGATTCAAATTTCTTGACTTTGAAAACTTCTGTGTGATTTTTCAGTGTCCTCTGGCTTATGTGCCTCAATGTTGTCTTCTTTAAAATAAGTATAATAGTAACTCACTGGGTGGATATTAGAAATAATTAAATACAGGTGTAAATAATTAACTACAGGTGAAGACCAAGAAGTATGCTCAGACAATAGTAAGAGCTTAATTGGTGATAGCTATTTTATCATTAATATAATTTAGACATTTTCTTTAAGAAAAAAGTTAGAATCAACAGCCTCTCCATTTAACCTTGAAGGCCCTCTACTAATGCCATTTCCTTTTTTGCAACTTTTAGAGTTCTCATTAGGTTTGAGCCAGTTTTCTAATTTCTCGTATGAGCATTTTATTTGTATATTTGCATATGGCAAACCTACTGCAAATAATCTCTCTATAAAGTTAAATTTCCATGGCCTTTACATACTTAACTAATCCCCTTTAGTAAGATTTCTATGGTGAAGTCTGTATAATTGATTTTCTTCTGACTATAACATTTCAACCCTTATATACTTGTTTATATTGTGTTGATTTAGTGTCACATGTGGTCTTAGGGATTATCTCTAATAAATACATACTTTATTCCTAGCATTCTTATAGTAGTTTACATGAGAGAAAAGGACTCTTGTACCATTTATTGTTTGATTTTGGAGATGAGATAACAAAAGATCAATAGAAAAATCCTTTATAAGACCTGAGCATGCTGGGAATTGACAGCAAAGGAGTTGAGTATGAGTTGGGACCAGTCTAGGCTAGCTTTTAGAAGGTGAATGGCTTGCAGAAAGCATAAGGTACAATTTCATAGAAAAAACCCCAGAATATTTAGGAAGGAGCTGTATTGTTAGCTACGATGCATGTGGTAGGAAAATGTAGAACTGTGTTTGGGACAGCAGAGATTATGGCTTCAATGGAGTGGCAAGCTCGTGAGACTTGGGTATTAGAGGAGGGTAAAGATGGAAGGACCTGAGAAAAAAGCTTGATTATAAGACACATGATTTGTTCATAAAATGATAAATGATGGAGAAAGGGGAAATTTTCTATTGTTGATTTGATTTGAGAGTGACCTCATTTAAAGAACATTTCAGGAATGAGTTATACAGCATGGTTAAATACAAGGGCTCTAGAGTAAAGTGGCCTAGGTAGGAACCCTGTTTCAATTACTTGCATGACTTTAGAAAATTACCTAATTTCCTTAAGTCCCAGTTTCCTAACTCCTTAAATGAGTATCAGAAAAATAACTACCCCTTAAAGATATTATAAAGAATAAGTGAGATAGTGTATAAAAATATTTCATGGTGGCTGTCACATAAGTGCAAAATTAATATGTATTACATAGCTATTAATGGATATGAAGAAATGACTAAATGAGATTACTGTAATGCAAGTGAAGTTTTCAGCATATCCTTTAAACGTAACAGGCCCAAAACTTAACAGACACTTACTCATCCACCTCACAGTCATCTGGACAGTTTTCTTTCCCGATGTCATAGAAGCAGATCTGCTTTCTGTAGTACAGATAAGAAGAGGTGTGACCCTCCTGGAGCTTGGCCTCTTAAAGCTCCAGGACTACCACTTTCCCATGCATGAAGCTGCAAAGGAAGACAAGCCTAACAAGCAAGAACCTTCAAAGACCTTTGCCCCAGAGGACAGTGGATTAGTTACTCTGCTAACTGCCTAATTATGAAGTGTTTTTAATAAGATGCTGTAAAATAAAAAGTAGCATTTTTTTTTTCTAGTCCTACAGCAGGAATAGAAGAAATAGGTGTATGTGTGTGTGAAAAACCGTAACTAATACTTTCGTTTGAGGGATACTTGATTTTTTTTTCTTTTTTTAGTTTAATTTTATTTTATTATTATACTTTAAGTTTTAGGGTACATGTGCACAACGTGCAGGTTTGTTACATATGTATCCATGTGCCATGTTGGTGTGCTGCACCCATTAACTCATCATTTAGCATTAGGTATATCTCCTAATGCTGTCCCTCCCCCAAAGCACTTTCGTATACATGATATTCACAGAAGCCTGTATAGCAGAAAAATGAGTGTTATTATCTTTGTTTCAAAAAAGAAACATGTAAGATCGTTTGTAGTTACACAGAGTGCTTTGCTTCCTCACTTCCCCACTCTCAGGATTCTGCCTTTTACGTGTCCTGTGCCTTCATTTTGAAGTAGAATGAATCTATAAAGATTCCTTCTTTTGTTCTATACCCAGGTATACCCTACTTGGGCTGTGGTGTATGTTCTAATGATATATCACTGAGTGGCATTATTTGGAGTTACATGTGTCCCTGCTGATGCACATCTATGCAATTAGAATTTTGTGGTTTTGGTATGATGAGTATTTAGCTGTTCTTCTGAAGCGTCACTATTTCTTTGGGTCACTTCTCATAAGAAACAGTAGAACATGGGGAACAGTCACTAACACAGGGAATTTAGCTCCCTGGTTACTATGGTGGGGCGATAGTGGGTGTGGGGATACCTGCCTAGCTTATCTAAAAACAACCTTGGCTTGCTTAGGTGTAAGTCAAACGCAAGTGTCTCAGGCTTCTAAAGCCAGTAAGTGTGGATTCTAGCCATCAGCCTCAATGAGTTACAGTGAATACTGTGGTGTGCTGCCCAGAGGCCCCTCGGGATGAGAGGGTATGCAAAGGCCTGGTCCTCTTGACTAAATTCAGGAAAATATGAACATCTCAAGTCCAGACTCCCCTTACAGACAGCTGAGGCCTCTGGTGCAACTACTTTGCAATTCAACTTTTGCCTCTGTTTGATCCTGTTTCCCTCACTGCCTTCCAAGTGTTTGTTCCTAAGAGCATTCTCTAATAAACTTTGTGCATGCAAATCTCCATGGCACAGACTGTTTCCAAGGAATTTGACCTAAGATGCAGTTATTAAGTTTCAGGGGCTGAGAATACACACTCTTAACTGCAGGAGTTACAATCCATTATAGACTCTCCCCCTCCAAAGATTTTTAGAAATCCTCAGGACTTGTTTGCACATGTGTGCCAAGTATCAGAGTCGCTTGTTGGTGATTTCTGTGCATCATCAATCCAAGACTTTACTTTTTCCTGTTCTAAGAATACAAGAATAATGTTTTAAGAATAATGTTCCTATTACATTCCTATATTTCCTATTCTAAGAATTCTATATAATCCTATTCTAAGAGGCTACACTAAACTGGAACTGTGTTTCTATTACTTTCCCTGAGGCTGAGGTGCCAGAGGAATTGAGATTCTCCTTCACCCTAATTTCTGCTACTGCACTCTAGTGAAAGGGATGACTGGCACTGCTATTACCATGCAAACAGGAGAATGTTCCTTTGGTATTTTATTCCTCGGGTAGAGGGGAAGGGATTCCCAGGGCATAGTTGAGTCTATCTTGTCCATCGCATTTGACTGGAAATTTGTGCACTTCAAATGGTGGGAGCTGTACTTAGGTGTCTAACCAGCCCCTGTGTAGACGAGCAGATGCCACTGGGTACTGTGAACATAATGTCATCAACAGGCACAGTAAATTCCTGTTTTATGGTAATTGGTATAGGGCTTTGTCCTGCAATCTCCTTCTTTTTATCTTTGTAACATTTTGTTTTTGAAGGGCAGGATGGAGTTCTGATATTACTGGCAATTAGAATTAGGCCAGCTATTAGAAAGTTAAAAAGTAAGAGGGACCAGGACAGAATAGAATTCTATTTCAAATACCATAAAACAGAAATTTACTGTGTCTTATGATGGCATTAGAATAAATTATCTGAAGAAATATTAAAAGTCTTTGTTCTATATTTATTGAGTTCAAACACTTTGGCTTAATACCAGTACCTGCGTATGGAACCAGCCTTCAATTTTAAAGAAAATTGGTAAATCTTTTAAAAAGCATTAAATTATTCTTAACTGAATAGTGTTGGGTGGAAAAGAGTTCAGATGCTAAATTGTAAAACAATTTATATCAACATATGTCTGCATTTTATTCATACATTGATGAAGCATGAGCAATTTGTTGAGGAGGAATCTGGCATAGCTTCCTTTAGCTTCATTTATAAAGTAAGGTGTTTTTTTTTTAAAAGAATGGTCTCAAATGTGTTTTTGTTAACAATGATGCTCTGTTATTATAATCCTCTTTCATATATAAGAATTTCAATTTTTCAAAAGCAAGTTTTACTTTTGGAATTATACATTTCCAAAACAACAGCTTTCTAACATTTCATTTTTAAAAAGTAAATAAACTTTTGGAAAGAATGCCAGACCTACTATCCAAAGAGAGATGTCTGATTAGAAGTTTATGAATTAACCACTGTCTAATTGTTAAACAAGTATGATATTTGTCTGTTTAGCTCATATACCTTTCACAGTAATTTTAAGCCACTAATAAGTAAAAATTATTTGAATTTTATAAGCTATTTTAATTTTTAGAGTATTCTTATTTCACACTCAAAAATCAAACATATTACTTTCATATATTAGCATACTTTAGACTAATATTTAAGTTCAAAGACAGCTAATTTTTGAATCTGTTTGTTTGTTTTTCCTTTGAGACAGAGTCTCACTCTGTCACCCAGGCTGGAGTTTAGTGGTACGATCTTGGCTCACTGCAGCCTCGACCTCCTAGGCTCAGATGATCCTCCCACTGCAGCCTCCCAAGCAGCTGAGATTATAGGCATACACCATAATACCCAGCTAATTTTTCGTAGAGATAGAGTTTCACCATGTTGCCCAGGCTGGTCTCATAATCTCCTCATGTTGTGGGAGAGACCCAGTGGGAGGGTTTTCCTGTGCTGTTCTCATGATAGCGAATAAGTCTCAGGAGATCTGATGGTTTTATAAAGGGCAGTTCCCCTGCACACGTTGTCTTGCCTGCCACCATGTAAGATGTGACTTTGCTCCTCCTTCAACTTCTGCCATGATTGTGAGTCCTCCCCAGTCATGTGGAACTGTGAGTCCATTAAACCTCTTTAAAAAAAACATGGTCTATATTTTGAGTGAACTCAGTGTGAATTATTCTAAATAAGTTAATTGAGAGAAATGTTTTCAAGGATTGAGCTCTACCACTAAGAATAGGCTTCAAAAATTTTTCACAATAAAGTCTCTTTCCTGATAGTCATTTTAAGGCAGTAATCAAATACTCTCTAACCATAATGATAAGTTCCAATTAAGGAGAGCTAGCGGGACTACAGAAGTGGAAGGAAAAATATACAAAATATAAATGTATTGTTAAATGACCACTTCATCACTTAATTAACAAATTTCTTGATGTTTCCCCTGAATCTTACTTTTCAACATGTTAAATCCTATTATTTAACTGTGCTATATGCCAGAGTGTTCTCTGACCCCCATCAATTATTGCTATTCTGTCCCAATTTTTATAAATTTAATTTGCCCCAAGTCTTCATTTGTTTCACATTACTTTCTTATATAACTGTCAAAATCTTGTCTTGAAAGTGATAAACTACACACATTTTAGAATTAGAAGGCTTTTAAGAATTGAAGTTTATTTTGCTGTATACTCTGCCACTGCACAAAAATAATTTAAACTTCCTCAATAGTCTTTTCTGACAGTGGTAGAAATTTACCACTAATTATAAAGGATGGAGAAAATCTGGAGTCTTCCTCAGCATACACTGCTAGTGCTCAAAACGTTTCTTGCCTTTTATTTTTATTTGTTGTCCTCTGCATTAGAAATGACAGTGTTTGATGGTGACTTACTGAGGAGCTAAATATCCTTTCACCTGGAACTTTTTGTTCTCATCATACATTTTCTTCCATGAGCATGTTATTATCTACACCTTGATATCTTTGCAGATCCTCTTTCATCTGTTGTCCCCTGATAAATTTCTAATCTTCAAAATGGTTCATTTTTCATTTCATATTATAGATGTACTTTCCACCTGTCCCTTTCTCTTCAGTAGGGTCTTTGTGGTTGCTCTCAGGAATTGAGAGTCAACCAGTTCTCTGTCTTCTCATCTCAGCATTTGGTAAGATGAGGATTTGGGCCCTAAGTCTGACTTTTTAAATTTTGCTAATTGCTATTCTGTTTTGACAATTTGAAGTGAATTGCACAATTAAAAGGCACAAATGTGATTACAGAGTCAAGTCACTTCAAATATGTTTTTTAAACATCAAACTGGCTGGTAGAGTCCACTGGCATATTATTCCATAAAGATACTCTGTAGACTCAGGTTCACATTCAGACTGAGATGCTCCACCTTATTTATTTTTGAATCAATAAGCACCAAACTAATACTTCCACGTTTCTCAAGAAGTATGCAAATTTTAGAGACAATTTTATATAGTAGAACGTTCTATCCAATAATCCAAAATAGTACTAAAATTACCAACTTATAGATTCATAGATATCTTTTAAAGATTTTCTTAAGCTTATGTAATAAAAGAAATTTTAGTTTTACAGTAGATCTTCATAATTTAATACAAATAAACTGTATTGTAACTTGCTATCCAGCTAGTTTTTATGTATGCTGTGTACAGACAGGCTATGCATGGATAAAGGTACAAGAGTAATGTTTAGCTTTATATATTTACATACATGCCAATATAATGATAAAGTATTACCTATATTTCCCATATTGAGCTTGAGTTTTCCTACATTTCCTCTAAGAAATACCAGATGGAAGAGCTGATAAAAAGATACACAAATTAATATTGAAGTGATGAAGTTTGACCTTTTTAATATGAAAATCTTGCCAAACTTTCCATATTGACATGGCAACATTTTATGAATAAATCTAATATCTTATAGATTTAGCACAGTTCAAAAGTCACCATCTGTTTCAAGAAGTGAAGGCTCTCACATAGTTTCCTGGCTCTAAGACGACCAGCATGCAATCCATAGCTTATATAATAACTATCAGAAACATGTGAAAAGTTTTTATGTATTTTAGAAAATTAGAAACATAGGTAACATTTTTAGTTACTGTCAAAATTATAGATAATAGAGTATGGATATTCTTTTTTCTTACATGAAATTGAATGGTCTCTTGCTCATTCTCCATACTGAGTTATAGGGCAATACCATCTGGGCAAGCAAGCTGCAATGCAGAGGATATATGTGGGGAAAGGCCAGATAACTGGAATCTGAGGTTGAGCAGAGGTGTCTGAGAGCCTTTAACAAATTAAATATGGGTATTATAAGAAGTTGTCTGTTTTCTATGAATTACTTACTAATATCTTAATTTGATATGACCAAAATTAAGCCTACTCAGAATCATTCTTCCCATTTTGTGAAGTTAATGTGGATTTTGCATTACAATACATTTCTTTCTTAAACAACTGTGAGAAATGAGCTAATTAAAATGAATTTTAAAAAATCTGTACTGATATACGTATATAATATGTATGAGGTTTTATCTCATAGACATGGAGACGTCAACAGGAGATAAAAATTAGTCCTTTTATAAAACTTAGCAGTTTTTATTTTGTTTTCTGAACCAAATATTATCAAAGGTAATGTGATAAATATGTCTACAATGATTTCACTTGACATATGTTTGGGTTTTAGCAAATACTAATAAGGGTTCTTGCTGCCGAACTATTGGAAACTTTTCCAGCCTCTGTCCAGATGATGTTAAACTATGCATTTCTTCACACTGAGCTATTAAAAAGTGGCTGTTGGAGATGTGTTGCTCTGGAAGGAATGCAATTCTTGGCCAACATCCCACTTTGGCTGCCCTAAGAGTTTGCTAACCAAAATAAATTATTAGGTATTAGGGTGTACCTTCAATAGACATGAGTAATTTTATACCTCTGGATAAATCTTTGAGGAAATGTTCTCAGGAGTGTTAGATAGTAGCATCTAAGGAAGGGGGAATAGGCTATGTGCCTTTAAAACATGCAGATAACACAGTAAATCACCTAGAATAAAGGACACAGGGCTTTTTTAGAGAATAAAATACTGGGTAAAAGTTAGCTTTTGTGTAAAACAGACACTAAAGGTGCCAGAAAATTTTAAACTTCAGAAACTTAAAAAAGTGTATATATATAGTAAGACAATTTTTTTCTGAACTTCCCTAAAAGAGAATAACCCTTGTGAAAACCAATAGCTCTCTCTATGTGATCCCTTTCAAAATTCGTTGAAATGAAAGACAAACTGTGCATGAGTATGAATTACAATGTATCTGTAGAACTGTGATCTCTGCTCCATTTCATTTAAGAAGAACTTCTATCTTGATACTGAATTGACCTCAATCACTACAAGTGGCTTATTCAAGTTTGTTCTACTTCTCCCTTCTGTCCTACAGATGTAAGATGGATTTAGTTGGAGGAAGTACTGGCTAATAACAAAATAAAAAATAATAGCTAATAAAAAATAAAGCCATTTTACAAGTTGGGCTTATGGTTTATTTTATTAATTTTTGAAAATAAGTTTTTATTAGGCTGGGCATGGTGGATCATACCTGTAATCCCAGCACTTTGGGAGGCCCATGGGGGGGTGGATCACCTGAGGTCAGGAGTTCAAGACCAGCCTGGCCAACATGGAGAAACCTGTTCTCTACTAAAAATACAAAAGTTAGCCAGGTGTGGGGATGCACGCCTGTAATCCCAGCTATTTGGGTGGCTGAGGCAGGAAAATCGCTTGAACCTGGAAGTTGGAGGTTGCAGTGGGATTGTGGGCAACAGAGTGAGACTCTTTAAAAACAAAAAAAAAGTTTTAAGCAATCATGCTATTTTTTATTGTCAAATACTTTAATATTGAAGAAATCCCGTCAACATTCATATGATGAAAAAGGAACCTAACACACCTGCTTTTTATAGTGAGAGTTTTGTTAGTGAGAATTAAGTTGAAAAAAGCCATACCAAAAGACCTTTAAATTCTAAATTTTGCCCAGTTAATGATGAAGAAGTAAGACTAAACAGATGAGACAGCAAGAGAAGGTGACATAAACTACTGGACAGATAAAGCAAAGGCAATCATAAATCCAGGGACATCTACAATGACAGAAATCAGAAGCCTCAAGCTATGTATCTCTATTTTCCCTGCCCTCTGGCAGGAATCTTCTCTCATGTACATTGTATCTTACTGGCCTAAACTTTTAAGAAACTTATGTTCTCGGCCAGGCTTGGTGGCTCACACCTGTAATCCCAACATTTTGGGAGGCTGAGGTAGGAAGATCACCTGAGGTCAGGAGATCAAGACCAGCCTGGTCAACATGGTGAACCCTCCTCTCTACTAAAAACACAAAAATTAGCAGGCGTGGTGGTGGGCACCTGTAATCCCAGCTACTTGAAGGCTGAGGCCGGAAAATCACTTGAACCCTGGAGGCAGAGGTTGCAGTGAGCCAAGATCACGCCATTGCACTCGAGCCTGGGGGACAAGAGCAGAACTCCGTCTCAAAAAAAAAAAAAAAAAAAAAAGAAGAAACTTATGTTCTCCCTTTTTCATCAGTTTTCTATGTATTAACAATTTCTTCTCAACTAGTTATTCCAATTAATTAAACATACTCGAATTTCTTTCATCTTAAGTTTTTTTCTCTTGATTCCTCACTTTCCTCTAGTTAACATCTTACCTCTTTTTATACTTTCACATTAAAACTTCAAAGAGTTGTATATACATATTATCTTGATTTTTCTCTAATCGGGCTTCTTCCTCTATCCTGCTACACTGAAGTCTTCAGGTCATGGAATCATGTGGACAGTCCAGTGGACTGGAGCATTCGATAAACTTTGCCATTGCCTTCCACGACACTCTGCTCCTTTTTTGGCTGTTACTTCCTACATACTCCTTGTCAGACTCTTTTATGATTTCATCTTTCAGTATACAGTTATTAAATGTTAGCTCCTCAAGAGTCATTCCAGGCAATTTTTCCTACTATATACTCTCATCCATTCCCATGGTTTCAATTATTGTCTGCACAGTGATGACTCATAAATTCATATTTTCCATCCAGATCCCTTCTCTGACCTTTACTTCCATATATTCAATGGAAAATTCCACTTTGTATTTCAAAGGCACCTTAATCTCAGCATGCTCAAGCTTAAACTCATGATCTTCTCAATCTAACCTGCTCTTCTTGTATTGTTTATTATCTCAGTGGATGATAAAATCTGCTATCCAATTGCACATAAGGAAATGAGTATTAGTTTTTGACACCTCTATTTTTACTCCTAGTATTTAATTTGTCATTTTGCTCCTAATTATGTCATAAATATGTCACTTTAGTCCAAGCCACCATTATATCTTAGTTGGATATACAGTAACCCTCTAACTGGCTCCCTCAATTATTCCTTAACATAGATGCAAGGCCAGACAGCAATTGCAAACTGTCTACTTTTCAAACTTCATCTTTCATTACTAAGCCACCCTCTTCTGCTTCTCTGTTCAAAACACACTGTTCTTTGGGGTCTCTGAATCTGAATATGCCATGTTTTTTTTCTAGCATAGGGTTTTGTTTTATTGATTGATTAATTGATTGAGTCTTGCTCTGTTCCACAGGCTGGAGTGTAGTGGCAGGATCTCGGCTCACTGCAACCTCTGCCTCCTGGGTTCAAGGGGGATTCGCCTGCCTCAGCCTCCTGAGTAGCTGGGATTACAGGCATGCGCCACCATGCCTGACTAATTTTTTTGTATTTTTAGTAGAGATGGGGTTTCACCATGTTGGCCAGGCTGGTCTTGAACTCCTGACCTCAGGTGATCCAGCTGCCTCCCAAAGGGTTTTTTCATATACTCTTCCCTCTGCCTGAAATTCATAACCACTGCTTTGCCTGTGTTTTCTTTTACCAAGTTTATCTCTATTCATTTTTAAAGCTCTTTGGTCTAGAGAGCACAGGCTAGGTTACTTTTTTAACTTATTCTTCCTGCATCATGTTTCTTTCATTTACAACACATCTCAGATTATTCCTTTATTAGTGTGTCTACTTGTCAATCACCCTCACTAAACTGTATACACATAAGAATTAGGTTTTTTTCTGTTTTGGCTTAGCATTGAATTCTAGTAGCTTAGTATAGTGCTACAAATAGAGTAAGAAACATTTGTTAAATGAATATATGAAACTAAATATAGAATAAAACCAGGAGAAACAGAAAAATGAGATGCAAATGTTAAGACATCGAGAGCGTGCTTAGCAAATGAGCACTCAACAGTTTTAAATTAATGATATATAATATGTAATATATAGTCCCAGGGTCAGCCTACTGTCACTTTGAGCTCTTGTAGGCTATTGCCTATAACACAGAGCAGATTTGCATTTTTACATTCACAGGGCTATCTCCTTTTTACTTTCTTAAGTTTTGATAAGATTAATCTAAACACTTGGAAAGTCCTTTTCAGTTTTACTGGAAGCATCAATATTTATTTTACAGGTTGTTTTTTTCCTGAGGCTATCTCAGAATCTGAATGGTTTGAGGACTGCTCTATTAGGTTATTACTTAAAAATAAAGAAGAAAATCATTTCTCTAAGAATCTTACCCCCGAATAGCAATTATTTCATGTATAACTGAAAGTACTATTGTTTGTATAAATTGTTGACATTGTATAAAATGATGTTCTTATTAATAGAAATGCCTTTAAACAGTTTTCTGTTATTTAGCTTCTCATCTGGTTCTTTTTAGTGATCAACAGCAAACACTTATAACAGAAATGGTTGAAATATTTGTCTGTTGCTCTGAAGGAGTTTGTTTTGTCTGTATAGAACTCAGTGTTGCAGAGGGTATACCTAATTTACAAATAATAATTTCATTACCTTAGAGTAATTTCATTGCCTTCTTGTTATAAGCAAATGAATTGCCCAGCCCAGACACCCTCATTTCTTCATTCATTCAGACATTTACTGAGTATCTCCTATTTGTCAGATGCCCTGTTAAGTGCATTAAAAATGAGTAAGAAACCATCCCTGCCTGTAAGAAGTTTCATTTTCAGATTGGTGTCAATTTTGTTGATGTTATTTTCAGACTGATGCAGTTTCAGAGAGTTTATTTGATTTATGTAAGCTTCATAGGTTAGCCAAGATTCCTGCTGATCAGACTAACTTACCTAATTGTCATTTTAAAGACGAACTCAGTCACAGAATATTTTTCAATGACATAGAGTAACTTTGGAGACCATTATTACTAGATGAAAAATTTGAGCTATACTGGTGAAAAATTTTGAATTCTTAGTTGCTACATGTAAATTTTGTTTAGTAATGCCCCTGAGATGTGACCATCATTTAGCAATTTCTCTTTTCTGATGTTTTATAAATTTGAAGCATAAATGAATTCAAAGACTGATTTCCAAAAATTTATATAATCCAGAAAGACATTTCCGTTTAACATTCTGTTGGTTTTGGTTTTTCTTTTCTACTGAGTTTTCTTTTTTTGTGCAGTCAATGGCTCCCACTAACCAATTCCTAGCAGCTGTACTCCATAGTTTGTTGAACAATTAAACTGGATGTTAGTTTTAACTGAACAACTTGATGCTTTAATTTATTTGCTTGCACCATAATATTTTCAAATAAAATTGATTTACTCTGTGTGCAATTTGATTCCCATAGGATAGTATTAAATTATAGCTTAGTTCAATTTGTAGCTTATTCCACCAAATTATAAAAATAAACAAAACAAAAGCAAAAATAAAAAAGTAAACAACAATTTTCAGATGGACTTTTTAAATTCTTTTCATTTTTGGGTGGCTGTTACACATGTAAATAACACTTAAAAAATAGAGTTCAGGCCAGGTGCAGTGGCTCATGCCTGTAATCCCAAGACTTTGGTAGGCCTAGGAGGATGAATCATGAGGTCAGGAGTGTGAGACCAGCCTGGCCGGCATGGTGAAACCCCGTCTCTACTAAAACAAACAAACAAACAACAACAAAAAACTAGCCAGGCGTGGTGGTGCACACCTGTAGTCCCAACTACTTGGGGAGGTTGAGGCAGGAGAATCTCTTGAACCCGGGAGGCGGAGGTTGTAGTGAGCTGAGATCACACCACTGCACTCCAGACTGGGTGACAGAGCAAGACTCCATCTCAAAACAAACAAACAAACAAACAATTTCAGCACGAAAGAACTGCTGTGGAGTACAGTACTTACCGTATTGTGATAGGGGTAAATGCATTTGTGTTAATGCTGTAATTAGCAGAAACAGTCAAAATATTTTGCGAATTTCCACATCCATATTTAACCGATGGCCTTCCTTCCACAAGAAATAAATGAAGAAACTGCTTTCCAAAATTATTCCCATTACCTTTAAGAAAAAAAACAATATATTAGTAATTGATGTAGATTTATATTTTATTGGTTAATAATAATAAACACAACCTTTGCCATCAAAGACTAATGATTTAGGGGGTTGGTAGGAGTGTTATTAGATAATTATTCAGTGTAATAAGTAAGTACCATATTAGAAACATACATTATTGTCCACAGGCTGAGGATAGCATGGTATTAACAGCATTAACTTGACATGAATTTTAACTTCTGATTCTGTTACCTAGTAGCTAGATGTCCTTAACTATGTTAAACCTGTTTCCCCATATGTTAAAATGGGGTAGTGAGAGTAACTACTGTGAGTATTAGAACTCCTGTGATAATTAAATAAAATAATAAATGAAGAGTGCCATGTTGAGTTTTTAATAACTTGTATTATTATTGAATCTAATGTTTAAATTTTATTTTTGATTTCTAATTTCTTATGTTTATTTGTATTTTAATTACAAAGCAATATGCATCTTCTATAACATTCAAAATAATGGAGAAATATATAGAGAAAAAAGATAAATATTTCTTTTCGCCTAATCTCATTCTTCATCCCCACTTTGAAATGTTCTTTTCTACCACCTATCTCCCCACATACAAATATTTACATATCCCAATTTAATTTTTAAAAATGAGATCATACTTTATTCATAAATTCATAAACGGCTTCATTCATCTTTCTCTTTTTACTTAAAATTTGGACATCTGTCCCTGGAAGCCCATGGATCTCTCTTTTTAACTTTCCTAGTTGAAGGATAACTTATACAGAAAATCGCAGAAATTATAAGCATAAAGCTCAGTAAGTAATCACAAAGTGAACCCGCTCACCTAACATCACCCAAGTTAAGGAAAAGACCATTATCTGCATTGTCAGAAGTCCTACCAATCACTACTCTTTTCTACTCTTCATCAAAAGTAACAGCTATAGTTAGTTTTACTTGATTTTAATCTTCACATTAGTGGAATCATATTGTATGGATTCTTTAAGTCTACTGTAGTCCTCCCTTTATGACAGTCCCAAAACAGGTAATTACAGCACAATAAAATATTTTGAGAAATCATATTCACATAATTTTTATTACAGGATATAGTTATAATCATTCTATTATGTGTTGGTATTAATGTCCTACTGTTACTAATTTACAAATTAAACTTTATCATTGGCATGGATGTACAGGAAAAAAATCATAATATTGATAGGGTTTAGTACTATCCACAGTTTCAGGTGGACCTTGGAATGTATCCCTTGCAAATAATTAGGGACTACTGCATTTGTTTCGGCTCAGTGTTATGTTTGAGAGATAGCATTATGCCACAGTTAATTCATTATCATTGTTTTGTAATATTCCATTAAATTAATATTTAAAATTCAATTACTGTTTCTAGTGTAGGTAGACATTTTCCCCCTAGGTTTTGGTTACTGTGAAAAATGCTGCTATGAGCATTTTATATACGTCTTTCAGTTAAATTGCATACATTTCTGTTGTATATATATCTAGGAGTTGAATAGCTCTGTCAGAAAGTGTAAATATGATTCACTTTAGTAGCTATTGCCAGTTTTCCAAAATAATTGTTTATATTTAACACTTCACCAGCAGTGTACAAGAGTTCCAGCTGATCCATAGCCTTATCATTTGGTATGGCCACTTCGTAGATTTTACCTATTCTGTTTATTATAGCTTTAATTTTACTTTCTTGATATTGGTGAAGTTGAACATATTCTCATGTTTACTAACTATTTTGATATACTCTGTTGTGAAATGTCACTTTGTGTTTCTTGCTCATATTTATATTTGCTTTTTTCTTATTGAATACAAGCTCTTTGTCAACTACATAGATTGTAAATATCTTCTTCAGTTCTGTAGATTGACTTGCCAATTTCAAGGGTGAGTTTTGATGAATGTAAATTCTTAATTTTAGTGTAAATCAATTTATGTATTGTTTCCTTCAGAGTTATGATTAGTCCTTTCATGTCATGTTTCAATGTTGTGCGGTGGGGGGACGGGGGAGGGATAGCATTAGGAGATATACCTAATGTAAATGATGAGTTAATGGGTGCAGCACACCAACATGGCACATGTATACATGTGTAACAAACCTGCACTTTGTGCACATGTACCCTAGAACTTAAAGTATAATAAATATATATATAAAAAGAATTATTTGCCTTCCCCAAAGTCATAAATTTATTCTACATTAGCTTCTGTAAGCTTTACTTAAGTTCTACACTCTACCTAGAATTAATTTTTCTGTGTAAGTTCTGCGGAGTTGTGATAAGCTGAATTATGACAGAGACACCCAGGTACTAATTGGTGGAACCGGTGAGTGTTATTTGATATTGCCAAAGAGACTTTGCAGATGTGATGGAATTAAGGAGCATGAAATGGAGAGATTATCCTATATTATCTCGGTGGGCCTTAAACATAGACACAAGTGTCTTTGTAAAATCGAGGAAGAGGGAGACTTGATGGCAGATGAGGAGAAGGCCATGTGACTACAGAAACAGAGACTGGAGTGATACAGCCACAAGCCACAGAATGCCGACAGCCACCAGAAGCTGGAAGAGGCAAGGAATGGGTTCTCTGGAGCTTCCAGAGGGAACCAGTCCTGCTGACAGCTTGACTTTAGCCCCATAAGACTCATTTCAGACTTCTGACCTCCAGAACTGTGAGAATAAATTTCTATTGTTTTAATGGTAACTTGGTATAGCAGAAATACAAAATAATGCAGGGATCATTTTTTCATTTTCCATTTTGATTTCTAATTGATCCAAAATCATCAAAGTAAATCTTATGATGTAAATATTGAATTTTCAGATATTTGTGGAATATATATATTTTACTATTTTTGAGTTTTCCCATTCCCTACTTTTCTTCTATTTTTATCAGTATATGTATGTATATACATATCAGTATATATACATGTGATATACATATATCAGTATATGTATTTTATGATAATGACATTGTTTTTGTACTCAAGCACTAGAAAAATGGACCAATAAAAGTGTCTTAAATCTCTCCAAAATTACAACCTTCAGAAATGGCCAGCATTAATATTCAGTGAACATCTATAGATACAAAGATTGATATATGGATAGATAGGTAGAATTTCTTAAAATAAGAGCAGGATCATACTATAAAGTATTTAAAAAAGAAAATTATATGAAATGAGTAGTTCTCAAACTCTTTGATCTAAGGACCCCTTTACACACTTAAAATCTAGTGAAAACGCTAAAGAGCTTTTGTTTACATGTTTCACATCTTTTGATTTACTGAATTACCATTTAAAACCATGAAAATTTTCAAATGTTCATTAATTTAAAAATCTCATTACATGTTAACCTAAATAACATATTTTGTGAAAAGTAATTATATTTTTTTCAAATAAGAAACAGCAAGAGAATTATTCTATACTTTTACAAATATCTTTATTTTGAACCTTAATAGGAGACAGCTGGATTATCATATCTACTTCTGTGTTCAATCTGTTGTGAATCGTTTCTTTGGCTGAAGTATAGGAAGTTCAGCCTCACACAAAATGTAATGGGAAGAGGAGGAACATTTTAATAACTTTTTCAAATACATACAAACTGGACAAATGACAGTTCCTTAAAGTTTAGTTGCAGTGTGGAATCTAAAAGTGTATTAATGAACTTCACGTCCTTGTTACATTAAAATGTCATTGATCTTTCTTGCATTTTGAATGGATGTTTACTCATTCATAATTTTATAACATCACTAATTGATCATTTGAAAAATGTTGGTTCAGAGTTATGCAGAGTTTTCAGATATGACACATTTATTATATAATGAGATATCAAATTCATTAATATTACCACTAAGATAATCAGAAAATATTAGAAAGCTCTCAAGTTTGTTATGGGGAATGTAGATTTTTCCAAAATTCTAATTTTTCTTAGACAGCTTGAGTTTTATCATTGTCAAAAAATACTATTAGCTGTTTTCCTTGAGGTAATAGGCTTACTTTATTACTTTTTCAGAAAATAGCTGCCAAATAGTCATGTCTGAATAACCATACATTATCTGCTAGTCACTTTTTGACTTGTCTTCATAGTGTCTAGTTAAACTGGCAACTTGTCTCAAGGCAACTATTATACTTTAGTATGTAGCCAACTTTCTTAATGTGTACTTCCAACTTTACACACAGAATATTAAAACTTGTATACTCAAGTGTTGAGATTTAATAAGATTATTGAATTTTATTGCATCTCTAAGGACACTTTTTTAAGTGTCCATTTTTGTTTTGAGTGGACAGTGGAAAAGAATACAATGACTGCTAGTACGATTTGGTGCTGCCGCCTTAATATTAAGGTGTTAATAATTTTATTCATTATGACTTTTACGCCATGAGTGAACATGTCAACACGGTGATTTTGACCTTGTGGACACTGGAAACTCCTGTGGGTCCCTCAGGAGTCTATGGATCCACTTGGAGTATCCCTGTGTTAGAGCTCACCTCCACTTAAAAGGAAAAACCAGAAACCAGAATGAAGCTAGACTTATTGCTCAACATTAATAAGTGTTTCTTTAACAATTCAGCAAGAATATGTAGAAACCTGGGTTATCTGTTCCCCTACCTCAGGTTCTAGAAGAGTGGCTTAAAAGCAACAGGTCTCAAAGAATGGTTCAGAGAAAGGTTCAGAGAACCTTTCTCTGTCTCTGAGCTATTTCCCAACACTAAGTTGCAGAAAACTAATAATTCAAATGATTCCTGACTATACTAATGCATATTAATTTTCTGATGAAATGAAATTGATTATTACCCCATGGGAAGACTATTTTTCATCTACTTGTAAATTTACTCCAGAATTCCTTATTCTTTATACATGTTTGTGCCTCTTGAATTGTTTCTTGAACTTGTTATATCTCACCAGTTACCACATAATAAGTAAATAAAATCTTTGACGTGTTGATTTTATATACCCTTTTAAAAATTATTCTTTAACAAAGAAAAATCAGCTAATTCTAGTTTTTGACGTTACAACACATATAAGGAGGAATGATTTGTATCATATCAAAACAAATAAAACCAAAACCAACTCCGAGGATAATTTGCATAAAAACAGTGCAAATGGGGACCCTGATACTGGGGAACATTTTACTCTCGCACTGGACAAAGATGCCCACACTGAAGATGCCCAAGTTGGGGAAGGAAGGAAGAATTCAAAACACAGATGAAGAAATAGAGCGAGGGGGACATAAAAAGTCCAAGGCACAGAAGTACGTTTCCCATTAGTGCTGTGCTTCAAGCTGAGAATATAAATTCAGTATGAGAGTAACACAAAGTAATACATAATAATAAAAATAGACTAAGTCAATATTGCAGAAGTAAGGAAACAGATAAAACAACAGCATTAAAGATTTAATAATTTAGAATAACAAAAGGCATATGGTTGAAAAATCACTCATTTGAGATCCTTCTAAATGTCCTATTTTAGGATCCACTTAATCCATCTGGGTTTTTATCACTTCTGAGGACTTCACCTGTACAATGAGCATATTAGCCCACTGCATGGCATAGGGCAATACAGCTTTATCTTTTCTGCATCTTCTGAGATCCATTAGCAGGTTTTGTTTTTTTTTTTCAGCTTCTACTCTTTAATATTTTTTCTTATTTTTCCCATGGCTTCCTATTCAGCTGATCAGGCTGCTTTTATCTGAATTCGAGAGTATAATTAAAATTTTTTTGTATTCTTGACTACTTTTTTTCTGGAGTGAAGGTGACGTGGTGGTTGGGAGATGGAGCATATTTAGAAACACAAAACTGCACCAGCACTTGTGTATTTTTCTCCTTGGATCTGTAAAAGGTCATATTATAAAATGGCATAAGGTGATTCTTCTTTCTTGAATTGTTGACTTGTTCTCCACTTCCATCATTTTGTGAGTGGGGAGGGTGTTAATGCACTGAAGGACAGTCTGTTATCCTGCTGTATTCTATTGTTTCTACTCAGAAGCTTTCTATTTCTTAATATTTTTTATAAACTGCTTTAGGTTACCATTTCAGACTCATATTTTTGCGATAAGACTTAAAAATAGGATATATAGCATAGGGTAGAACAGAACAGCTGAGCATTTAGGTCAAGCTGTTGTGCCATATGCACAAGGTTTGTTTTTCAAAACTTCGAAAACTGAATTTTAAAGATTGACTATACACATTCAACAAGATGTATGTAGTACTATGCGAGAATGAGTTATTTTTAAAGGAAGCTCAGCCACTAACATCAATGACAGATGAATAGTCTTATTCAAGTATACCAACATCCCATTATGGACTGTAGCTGCTTTATTGTACAGTATAAAATAAGACTGCTTTAATAAAGGTAATGGGAACAAAAATGAACAATGAAGCTTAGTTCTCTTTACAGTCTGCTATATATTAACAGGTTTTAATTTATCATATTGATTTATTCCATTAACAACAATTTGCGGTTTTATATAATATTTTTTACAAAGTTCAAAGTGTTTTGCAAATAACATATGATGGTAGGTGGGAAAGCGGAGGATCTGACGCTACTGATGTGTTTCCATGATTCTATAGCAAATTAATCACCTTAGGGAAGAAAAGACATATCATTTGATTGACTTTTTTCACTCTCAAATCAATTGACTTTGTATCATGTAACCCTAGGATTCTATAAGTAGAGAAAAGCTATGAATAAACACATTCAGGAGGAACTCTGGTTTTTCCAAACAGTATTAAAGACAATTTTCAAACACGATTATGGTAAAAATTACTTGATTTTCGAATGGAAAAATTAGCTGCAATTAGGAAAAGAGAAAGAAACTTGAATTTTCAAAATAGAACTACTGAAGAAAATTCTAAGTAATGACTATCCTTAGATAAATGTATGTATTTTTACATTAAATCTTATGGATTGAGTAATCCATATGTCATATTAAATTTAGTTCAACATTGCTCATTGAATCTAGACATCAAGCAAATGTGAATCCTTCTAAATATATAGATGTGTGTGTGTGTGTATATATATATATATATATATATGTATGTTTGCAAATACATATATGGCAAATGTTAAAGGCAGTGTCTAGAACATTTTCCCCATAATGTTCTAATCTGTGCTATCTTCAGGCAGGACTTGAAAGCTCTAGAAGAGTTTACCATTAAGCCGTTGAAAGAAAGTCCTTCTGTTCTTTCACTGAAAAGATGCTTGATGATCCATTAGAGAAGTATGAACCTATCCTTTCCTTGAAATATTAAGTTGGTACAGAAGTAATGTGATAATAGTTCTTTATGCTTTTAGGCTTTGTAGTAAGTTTTAAAATGAATCATTTATTGATTTTTTTCTGAATGTTTTAGTCAGACTACATTTCAAAACTTTATAAAATCTCTAGTTCTCAAATTTTATTTATCCTAATAAAATGATTGCTAATTTAAGATTTGTTAAGCATAAAAGTGCTGCTTAGAACAATGAATAATAACAGTATTCCTCTCAAAACATAGATTTCAGTATCTAAATCTCATAGCTTTTAGAGAGATAATCCTAACAAGTTTGAATCTGATATATGAAAATATATATGTATATATAGTCTTATAAAAAGAAATAAATATCACATGGAGAAACAATGATATTCTAGTCACCTATTTTACAATTTTAGTTTGCTTAGATGTTAGTTGAATTGTAGATCTGGAATTTGCTACACATGGATACTTTATCACTTTATTGAAATATTGAAGATATTCATTGTTTATATGGTACCACTCCCATTAAACATGGGTATTCTTCTCTAATTGAGCTATTGTAATAATGCTCCCAATATCAACAATTTGAATTGAGATCATTTATAAATATTCAAAAGATGTTCATTGGTTATTGGTTTGAATTAAATAAAATCTAATATCATTCCTTATAGAATTAATAGTTATCAGTACAGATAAAGAACTATTAAATCAGGTACCTAGATTATTAAATCTGGAAATTTCCATAAAGTTACATGGATTTCTATCATCTATCTTAACAGAAAAATACCTTACATTTTTATGCTGTTTTGTGTTTTTCAAAACACTTATATAGATACACATTTCAAACCTTGTGAAGTTTGGTAATATAAACATACCTGCATCACTTGTAGTCAAACTAAGACATAGAAAGATGAATAGACGTACCCTATATTGTACAGTAGCTCACACTGACTTGGGTTCAAATCTGTCCTTGGTTATCTACTGACATTTCAATCAGGGCTACCTGTGGGAGCAGTCAGATGATTTCTTTATCCTTGGTGCTGCTTCATGATATATGATAAAGATTGTTTGGTTACCTTGCATTGAGATCTCTGTTGGAACACAGATGTTTCTTCTGTAGTTTTAGAATTCCCCTTTCCTGGCTCCCCCTAAAGGTTTGGATTTGTATACAGCAGTAATTCCAGTAGCAACCTCAGCAGCAGTTGCTCATGATTTTAAGACAGCTTACAGCAACAATGATGACATGGGCTGATAATAACCAGTGTTAGGATAAGCTAGTTTGTCAGTGGGAAGTTGGCAGACAGAGAAGCTCTGGGGAGAACTGAAGGATCATGGCAACAGCCTGGTACATAATTAATAATTACATCCATGTTTATTACATGCTATTGGAGATTGGCTTCAGGCCAATTTCTGAAATTTATAGACAGTCTATTTTAATTTTTTCAAGTCCGCTAATTGTGCTTAACCAGTAAAAAACACTAGTAATACACAACTCTTAGAGGAAATGGGTCTTCTTCATTTGGGTGAAATGAATAAAAATGAAAACTCCAAATTTCACCAATTGTCTCTTTTCTTACTCTCCCGTTTTTGATGCCACAATTTTTAGTCTATTTGTTGCTAGGATGAATATGGCTGTTAAATGGATATAACATTTGTAACACCTCTTAGACAAAAATCTTGCGTCTCAAGACCTTAATTCCCTAGACAAGGTACAAGAGGAAAGGAGTTAAAGCATTATCTGAATAAGTCACTTATTTCAGCCCTGCCATTTGCCAAGCACTGTTTTAAGCAGGTTAAATATATCTCTCATTGACTTATTTCTTCATAAATTTCAATTGTATAAGTAGAATATAATTGTTCTATTTTAGGTGAAGTTTAATGAATCACATAATTCTAGGTCAAGGGTTGGCAATCTATGGCCCATGGACCAAATTCTGACACTGTCTGATTTTGTAAATAAAGCTTAATTGAAACATGGCCGCACTCATTCATCTATATATTGTCCATGGCTGCTTTCAGGCTACTATGGCAGAGTTGAACTATGCAGCTTGCAAACATATCTACTTCAAATATCTATTTCTGATGGTTATAGAAAAACTTGCCAACTCCTGCTATATTCCTGATTTTTTAAGTAAATGCGTGAAAACATTATCTTTGTTTCAAGCTACATTTTGACTAAACCATTGAAATTTGTGTGTTTGTTTCTATTTATAAGAAATTATAACAATGTTCAATGGGATAATTTCCTAAAGATTCAATACCTACTTATTTTTTATCACAACTGTCAAGGTTGAATAACTCACAAACAAAACTTAAGAACTATTCTAGCCAAATACCTACACTATGCAAGGCACTAGAGGATGTTCTGAGGAGGGTGGGGAGAATAGGGAACTACAAAACACAGTTTAAGATTAAGAGGTTAACATGGTTTTGGCTCTGTCCCTACCCAAATTTCATCTTGAATTGTAGCTCCCATAATTCCCACGTGTTGTGGGAGGGACCTGGTGGGAGATAACTGAATCATAGGGGCACTTTCCCTCATACTGTTCTGGTGGTAGGGTATAAGTTTCATGAGATATGATGGTTTTATAAGGAGTTTCCCCTTTTGCTTGGCTCTCATTCTCTCTTGCCTGCTGTCATGTAAGATGTGTCTTTTGCCTTCTGCCATGATGGTGAGGCCTCCCCAGCCACGTGGAACTGTGACTCCATTAAACCTCTTCTTCTTTATAATTTACCCAGTCTTGGGTATGTCTTTATTAGTAGTGTAAAAACAGGCTAATACAGAGGTGTTTGCTATTTAGTGAGGAGATGTAAGCACAGACTCCTGGTACAATGAATCTCTGTGCCAGTTCTGAATTTATACTTCTAATTTAAGACATGTCACAACCAGGTTTCTCAAAGAATTATGTAGCTATCTACTAAAAGGTGAGAAACTAGGGATATATAGACCATCACTTATTCAACTTTGTATCCCTCACATTGCCCAAAGAAAGCTATGCACATTTTAGGCACTCAGAATTTGTTGAATTTGTCTTTGCTGTCATAAAAAAGATGAAATACAATGAATAGAAGTTTCTCATGAATGACAATGCATCAATTCAGCCATCCATGTTTGCAACCTACTCCTTCCTGTATCTGTCTGCAGCTAGCTCTATTGGGACTCATTAAGGAGGGATACAGATATTCAAAGAATTTTATGGTACACACAATAAAATTGATGAAAACAACTGAGCAGTCTTTTTCCTTAGAAGAAAAAAGATGCTATCTAATATGATGCCAGGGAATGCTGTGGGATTTCACTGGCCTAGCCACATCATTGGAATGAAATACAGTAAGTGTCTAATGAAGACATTGTATATTCTGCTGGAAATCATTTTATAGAGAAAGGCAGGTGTTATGACTCTTTAGATTTAATTTGTTTTCTCCAGGAGTATCAGAAATCTTTTAGTCTTCCATAAATGCAAATGAAGAGGCCCCAGTAATTCCACTAGTGTGTCAATTACTCTTATCTAAGATTGGTCCTTCTTTTGCTTCCTATTTTAAATACAAACATTAAGTAATATAAAGATTGTTTCTGAATCCTCTCCTCCCACTGGAGTTGCTCATGTAATTTGCCTCCTGGGACTTGGTCAGATGTCTGCTCATAATTCTCAAAGATCACATACTTCCACATGGCATGCTTATTTCTTTTCAAAGAAGCAGCACAGAATGGATCCAACTGCATGGTAATATATCCCATGACAAAACCTCCTGATTGATACTGCTTGTGTAATAGAGCTCATTTTCTGAAAGTGCACCTAAAGAATTTTGTGTGGTCTCATCCCTTCTCTCGTGACCTATTAGTAGCTCCTTTGACTAGGTTCCAGAATTCTGAATTGGTTCAGTGGCACATTCAAAAAGCTTTCTTTTCATCTTGACTGCTGCTCTCGGAGCTGTCTCTTTCCCACAGAGCGTTTTTTTTAAGCTATCCTTTCTAAGGATTTTTACTGTAACCCCGTAAGGATTCAAGTTTTATCTTCCTTTTGTTCCTTTTCAACATCAATTAGTTGGTGAGGCAAACTGAGACAAAATAAATGTGCAGTTTTGAACCAGGAATATAATTCAAAGCTGACAGTGGTTTATCAGCCTGATAGTTCTCTATCCTTGTCTCTTAAATATTTGATTTGATATAAAATACAAATGTTCAAAAAATGTTTGTGAAATGGAATTGAGTTGAACTGAAATCTTCAGGAATACAAAAATGGCAAAATTAAAAACAAAGCAACTCAAACAAAATCAACACCTAAAATTTGAAGTGAAACATCTGTTTTAATTTTCTCACTACTTTAACTGCTCCTACACATAATATACTGATTTCAAAGCAAATGCAATTATCCCCTAAGTTAAGGGACACACCTTTTAAATTACCGGTATCTAACTGAATTACAAAAATCTTTGTGCTCATCTGTTGTGAGGCTTTTATGAGGCTGACAGATTCTAAGAGGATAGAAAGTAGCAACCCAGGAAACATTCTGCTGAGGTATTCCCAACAGTGTAGGATTAAATTACCACCTTAAAAACGAACCGAAAGAATGCCTTACAAACAAAAATATTTTCTCCCTTCATGGGCTCTGAAACTCTCTCGAGTAAACAGCTTTGATGTGTCTGGTACTATAACAACAACAATTATATAAGACAAGGGCCGAAATGGATGATCATTACGGTGGCATTATTTTCTTACTGATAATTTCTAGTTTGATGGTTTCTGTAGGTCATTGAATAAGGAAGGCAGAAATGATCCTATGGCACTATCATCAGCTTGACTTTTATTGGATTTAAATTAAAGTACGAACTTGAATGGAGTGTATATATGCTTGGCATGTATTTCTCTGGTATTCAAAGATAACACATCCAAGTGTCGGTATGGACATGAGCCAGGAGCATGCACCCAGAGCAGGAGAATTCCCAGTGGTTGGGTGCTGCTTTAACTATGAGCTGTTTTTAGTTGGTAGAAATAAATTTTCCCCAAGAAAACGCCTTCCAATTTTATATAACTTAAAAAATTGCAAAGCCAGAAAATCACTTTTCTTTGTGTCTTTCAATTATTATGTTTGTGTCTTTTGTTCTGTTTTTGTTTTGTTTACTCTGCAATGCACTATTACTTCCAAATTTCATGGTCATCTACCAGCACTTGGATTTTGTATAAAAAACAAGTTTTTCTTTTGTATTTTCTTCTCTCTCTTAACATAAATCAGTCAGACGCTCTAAAGCTATCATTTAAACATGGGTGCCTCTGCTCATGGGGAGTAAATGATACTGGCCTAGCCTGGCAAGTTGGTTTCTTTCTAAAATATAACATAAATTCTTAGTTTTAATTGAATGTTAAAAACTACTAACTTCACCCGGCTTTCCTAAATGCTTCTTTTAGGCATTTTACTCATAGTCAAATAATAAAATCTTTTATATTTTGTATAGAAAGTGTAGAATGATGAATCAATTTAGCAAACTGTTTCAAAGTAGAGGAGCAAATCGTTTGGGAAATAATAAATTGCCCCAAAGGGAATAATCTGTTTTATTTTTTTAATTTTTAAATTATTTTATTATACTTTAAGTTCTAGGGTACATGTGCACAACATGCAGGTTTGTTACATATGTATACATGTGCCATGTTGGTGTGCTGCACCCATTAACTCGTCATTTAAATTAGGTATATTTCCTAATGCTATCCCTCCCCCCTCCCCACAACAGTCCCTGGAGTGTGATGTTCCCCTTCCTGTGCCCATGTGTTCTCATTGTTCAATTCCCACCTATCAGTGAGAATATGCGATGTATGGTTTTTTGTCCTTGTGATAGTTCACTGAGAATGATGGTTTCCAGCTTCTTCCATGTCCCTACAAAGGACATGAACTCATCATTTTTTATGGCTGCATAGTATTCCATGGTGTATATGTGCCACATTTTCTTAATCCAGTCTATCATTGTTGGACATTTGGCTTGGTTCCAAGTCTTTGCTATTGTGAATAGTGCCACAATAAATATACGTGAATAGTGCCGCAATAAACATACGTGTGCATGTGTCTTTATAGCAGCATGATTTATAGTCCTTTGGGTATATACCCAGTAATGGGTTGGCTGGGTCAAATGGTATTTCTAGTTCTAGATCCCTGAGGAATCGCCACACTGTCTTCCACAATGTTTGAACCAGTTTACAGTCCCACCAACAGTGTAAAAGTTCTCCACATCCTCTTCAGCACCTGTTGTTTCCTGACTTTTTAATAATCACCATTCTAACTGGTGTGAGATGGTATCTTATTGTGGTTTTGATTTGCATTTCTCTGATGGCTAGTGATGATGAGCATTTTTTCATGTGTCTGTTGGCTGCATAAACATCTTTTGAGAAGTGTCTGTTCATATCCTTTGCCCACTTGTTGATGGGGTTGTTTTTTTTTCTTTTAAATTTGAGTTCTTTGTAGATTCTGGATATTAGCCCTTTGTCAGATGAGTAGATTGCAAAAATTTTCTCCCATTCTGTAGGTTGCCTGTCACTCTGATGGTAGTTTCTTTTGCTGTGCAGAAGCTCTTTAGTTTAATTAGATCCCATTTGTCAATTTTGGCTTTTGTTGCCATTGCATTTGGTGTTTTAGACATGAAGTCCTTGCCCATGCCTATGTCCTGAATGGTATTGCCTAGGTTTTCTTCTAGGGTTTTTATGGTTTTACGTCTAACATTTAAGTCTTTAATCCATCTTGAATTAATTTTTGTATAAGGTGTAAGGAAGGGATCCAGTTTCAGCTTTCTACATATGGCTAGCCAGTTTTCCCAGCACCATTTATTAAATAGGGAATCCTTTCCCCATTTCTTGTTTTTGTCAGGTTTGTCAAAGATCAAATAGTTGTAGATATGTGGCTTTATTTCTGAGGGCTCTGTTCTGTTCCATTGGTCTATATCTCTGTTTTGGTACCAGTACTGTGCTGTTTTGGTTACTGTAGCCTTGTAGTATAGTTTGAAGTCAGGTAGCATGATGCCTCCAGCTTTGTTCTTTTGGCTTAGGATTGACTTGGCAATGTGGGCTCTTTTTTGGTTCCATATGAACTTTAAAGTAGTTTTTTCCAATTCTCTGAAGAAAGTCATTGGTAACTTTATGGGGATGGCAGAAAATGACCATACTGTCCAAGGGATAATCTGTTAAAGTACTAAAGACATTACACCTCCAATATGAAGAATTGTTAAAATGATTGTGCATTTATTTCAAAAGAGAAAACAATTGTCAAATTTTGAATACTGCTGGTAATACACCTTAGTGATGTTCATTCAGAGAAGAAAGAAGCCCATAAATTCTGCTTATAGAGACCTTTATGAGCAAAATGCAGAGAACTCTGGATGTAAAGACATTTCCTTAAGCAAATACTGTTAATACTACTTAAAAAAAACAGCTTATATCAAGATAATAGATGTTGCTAAAAGAGTGGTAGGAATTTACTTGATTGTCAAATGAACCCCAGCTTTGGAATGCCTTTTCCCAAGTTATCAAGTATTGACTGTAATTCATATTTACTGATTTATATCATAAAAGTATGCTCTGAAATATTTGCAGCATTTATGTTTTACTGCTATAGACATATGCTGTCAAATTCATATGCTTGCTAAATTCTGTCTTGTCGGCTCAGATCGTGTTTGTAAGTCACGTTCCATTGAATGACTCATAAATTAAAGGAACTTCTAGAGAAACTTCAAAGAACTAAAATTTCTCTTTGGTAATGCTTCATGCACTGGTCTGGAAAAGTTCTCTCACAATATTTAAATGAATAAATCATTGATTCAATAGATTAACGTTTGAGAAAGAAACATGACATACAAGAAGTCAAACATTTAATACTCACTGTAAAGAATAGTTCCATTTAAACTGTTTGTTTTTATAGTCAAGTAGATGGTAACAGTTCTGTTATGTTCCTTCTCCAGGATAAACTTCAAAAACGGCAGTTCTAAATAGGAATTCCCATTGAAAGATGGAAAAAATAAATCTGCATCTAAAAAAGAAAATCATATTAATATGTTCTGATAGCTTTATATTGCTACTCAAGTAGATAAAAACAGCATTTATAGTTAGCATTCATTTAAAAACATAACACTAATATTTAAAATATTAGGTCCAATTTTAAGAACTTTAGATATAAAGTGTAATAAATTTATATTTATTGCCTCAAATAATTAACTACCAGTACAGAGGAAAAGACTGAATAAGAGTTATAATTTGATGTTCATGGATGGGTTTTAAGACATAACAAACACCCTAAAATTGTCTGAAAAAAATCTGTGTACTTGCATTGTGAAATTAGTGTTTCACCAGATTCTTTTGCAATATTTTGTGATATGAAGGTTGTATTTTTTGTTAATTTTTAATTTTTGTGTTTACATTGTAGGTATATATATATTTATGGGTTTCATGAGATATTTTGATACAGGAATACAATCTATCATAATCACATCAGGGTCAATGGAGTATCCATCACCTTAAGCATTTATCCTTTGGGTTACAAACATCAAGTTATACACTTAAAATTGATAAATTTTATTTGATGTAATTATATGTCAATAAAGTGAAAAAAATTCTGTGACACACAAAGGTTAGAGAACTGTCACACAGAGGAGTTTTATTAACATTCATTAATATTTAGTGCTTTTCAATAATACTTAAGTATTTTATAAGTAGTATTACTATAATATGCAAGGTTATTAGTTTTAGACTTATAGAACTATTTGTATCTTAATCTCACAAAATCTTGGTGCACATAAAATTTGAAACATTTCATTGTTATAGATCTATATTCATATCTATTAAAATATAATTGGTACATAGAACAAGTGTAACACATCGTATGTTGAAAATGCAACTTCTTTAACATTTGTTAATTAAAAAAAAGAAAATGCAACTTCTTTTTTTTTTTTTTTTTTTTTTTGAGATAGTGTCTCATTTTATCAGCCCAACTGAAGTGCAATGGAGCAATCTCGGCTCACTTTAGCCTCAAACTCTCAAGCTCAGGTGATCCATCTGCCTCAGCCTCTGAAGTAATTGGGACTACAAGTGTGTGTCAACACACCTGGCTAACTTTTGTATTTTTAGTAGAGACGGGGTTTCACCATGTTGCCCAGGATGGTCTCAAACTCCTGAGCTCAAGCAATCTGCCCACCTTGGCCTCCCAAAGTGCTGGAATTACAGACGTGAGCCACCGTGCCCAGCCAACTTTCTTTTTTGTCTTTCTCACAATGAGGGGAATTTTCTCTTCCACTGGATGGAAATTTAGTATTTCCGATTATTTTTATCATCTAAGTCATACAGTGAGTGAGAAACTAATATCCAGTCTAAGAAATTTAGTAACATTTAAATCTTCCATCAGAGATATGATTTCTCCTATCCTCCTTCACCAGCCTATCTCTGTAGGGTGGCCTGACACCTGCTGTCTTCCTTGAGGGGCGGAAGTAACCTGGTTTCGGTTCTTTTCTCTTTTTATCACCTCTCCTAAGGTTAGCTGCTGTTTCTGACCCTTCCAGCTTTGAATGGGGAGAAAGCAAGCTGGGGTGGAAAGGAAAGACTACACAGCCAAGAACAGCTGTTAGAAATGGCAATTGTACTGTTGTAACCAGGCATCTTGTTCTTTAGGAACGGAACATGTTTAAAACTGGTTGTTCCTTTCATGGTAGGGATGCCAGATAAAATACAGGATGCTCAGTTAAATGCAAATTTCAGATAAATAACAAATAAGTATTTTTTTGTTGTTTGTTTGTTTTTTGAGACAGTCTTGCTTCGTTGCCCAGGCTGGAGTGCAGTGGTGCAATCTTGGCTCACTGCAACCTCCACCTCCCAGCTTCAAGCGATTCTCCTGCCTCAGCCTCCCGAGTAGCTGGGATTACAGTCATATGCCACCACGCCTGGCTAACTTTTGTATTTTTAGTAGAGACAGGGTTTCACCATGTTGGCCAGGCTGCTCTCAAACTTCTGACCTCAGGTGATCCACCCGCCTCAGCCTCCCAAAGTGCCGGGATTACAGGTGTGAGCCACTGTGCCCAGCCTAAATAAGTTTTTAGTATAAGTATGTCTCAAACATCACATGAAATATACTAAAAATAGTGCTGTTTATTTGAAATTTAAATTTAAGAATCCTGTATTTTTAGTGGCTAGATCTGGCAACAATATGACTCATGAGCATTTATTCAATCTTTGGAAACCCTTTGTCAACTGCCACGCCTAGGATTTGCTGCCATACCCTCCCTTCGTCGGCTGGTCACTTCTATCTTGGTCTTGCTCTGATTTTTCAAACTCTTGTTGTTGACAATGACTTGCCTGTGTAAGTGCAAACATTGCACAGATTAAGTTAAGTAGGCAAGGATGACTTTTCCCAAGGCTATTGCAGTAAGGGAGAGGCCAGAACTCAGTCTGAGCTCAACTCCTTTGTAATAAAGGGTGGGAGAGTTTTTAAGAGCTGGAATGAGACAGAACACAGACCGTCTGTGTTTGCTAATTGGCTTTACTCAAAGGATAAGTAAACTTTCTCTTATCTTTGTATTAGGACATAGTTTTACAACTGGGAATCAAGGCACCCATTGAAGTCAGTCTTATACCCTCCCCTAGAGGTAGACAGATGGGCTGCTATCTTCTTTTATGATTACATTTCAGGGGAGCAATGGTTCCAAGAACCTTAAGAAAGATTCCTGGCTGGTAAAACTGACAAGATCTTTAAAAGATTTATGTTTCAAAGGCAACAGAGAAATAATGTAATACGGAAAGTTTTCTCGAGTAAATGCTCAAAGAAAAGGGAGACCAGGGACCTAGAGTCAGGAAGAAACCTTTCTAACGTTTAGTTAAGCTAAGAAGAGTGTTAAGGCCATCTTAGTCACTTAACAAGCAGCATTTGGGAAGAACAGAAAATGACTTCAGGCCAGTTGCTTTTCCTGAGGGGTACATATCTAGTCCGTGGTAAAGACTCTTAAATTCCCTGTCATCTCCTGACCTACTGTAGGGTATAGCTAATTTCCAACCAAACTCCGTGTCTCTGTTTTTCTTCTGTTGTTTTTTTGAGACAGTCTTGCTCTTTTGCACAGGCTGGAATGCTGGTGCAGTCTCTGCTCACTGCAACCCCCACCTCACGTGTAGCTGGGATTACAGGCGCATGCCACCATGTCTGGCTAATTTTTGTATTTTTAGTAGTGATGGGTTTTCACTATGTTGGCCAGGCTGGTTTTGAACTCCTGACCCCAAGTGATCCACCTGCCTAGGCCTCCCAAAGTGCTGGGATTATAGGCATGAGCCACCCTGCCCAGCTCTCTGTCTTTCTCTCTCCCCAACCTTCTCCTTCCAGACACACACACGCACACACACACACACACACACACGCAGACAGTGCTGCTATAGCTCAGCTATGAATGTATGACTCTATAGATCAACAGTCCGTGGTGCTACTTCCCAAGTGATCCAGCTGTAGCTACCCCCAAACACATTGTCAGATACGGTGGGTGGAAGAGGGTGGGGAGTGAAGTCCGCAAGATAGCCGCCTTCAAAAACATTTTCTCAAAATTATCTCTTAAAATCCTCTTGTCCAAATACGAACCCTTTTTAAATCAAGAATACTTTCTAGTTAAATCTTGCTTTTAGGTATGGCACCTCATTTGTTTACAGTGTTATATCCTGTTGTGCAAAAGAAAGTTTATTTTTAATATCCTGTTTATGCCTATAACTTGTGAAGGTTAGTTGTGAGAATCAGATATAAACAATACAACTTATCTATTACTAAACTGCTTGACTTAAGTTATATGGTATCACAAAAGTTACCGTTTCTTGGCCTTCTACACACAATCTTTTACTCTTAGAAATTTACCTACCTGGTTCTGCATTTTACTGAATCTGTTTTTTTCAAAGGTTATTAAAGCCTTGTTAGCAAGTCCTTCATCAGTGCTTATGAGCACTGATGCCTAGAAATCTCCATAATACTAAGCCCTCATTTTTATTAAAACTTTCTCTTTCCTTGTCTTTCATGACACTGTTCTGTATTTTGGCTGTCTTCTTACCTACCTTTTGCAGACTGTTTCTTCAACCACTCTATAACACACATAGTTTCCAAGGCTCTGTCCTCTGTCTTGAGTCTTCTAATCATTTCTGACTTTTCTACATCTGCTGCTCCTTCAGTTTCTAACTCATAGTACTTAGTGTTCCAAGCTTAGAAACTCAGCATCATTATCTACTCGTCTCTTCCCAAACTAGTTGCTAGATGCTGACACTTGCTTAAATCAAATCTTTTATCTTTCCTTGTGTACCACAACCCTTTTTTAAGTTCTCATTGTTTCAACTGAACTGTTGCAGTGGCTTCTTTCTAACTCGCTTTCCTTCCTACAGTGTCTATTAGTTGTCATTGCTGCCATGTCAATTTTATTCAATCATAATTACCTGAGACCTTTGGTCAAAAACTTCAGTGGCTACAGTATAATTATCAAGTAAGCCAGGCCCTCCATGGTCTTACTTTTTATTGCTTCTACACATACATATCTCCTGGTAAGGTTGAACCAACTTTCTTTTGTTGCTCTACTTGTGTTCATACTGTTCTATCTTTGTGGAACATTCTTCCTCAAATCCTAGATATAAAATTTCTCCCTTAATTCAAGGCCTACTTGAATATTCTCCCAAATTTGAACCCCTCAAAGCATTGTATCCACAACTTTTTTAGTCTATGTATTGTTTTTTATCCTACGTTACAATTGTTGGCATAAATATAGAATTGATAATATAGTAAACTTAATAATTTGGATGAAGGCAGTGAAGTGACTTTTATTAGTAGAAATAGAATGTCCTAAGCATGTGAATTCTAAGAAGACACTGGGGAAAATGTGAGTTAAGGAGGTGAGTTTCCTTTCTTGTGACCAGAAATTGTTATAACATAGTTGGAATGTCACTGATGGAGCAGAAGGTTTGCAGATGCTGAAATGCACATGCATCAATGTTTAATGATAGAAGAAAAGCCATATACCAATCAGGTTAAGATGCAATGTAACTAGCTAGACACTAGGAGAAGTTTGGATATGAATTTGGATGCCATTAGTAGAGGAAAATGGTTAAGTTTACAAAGAGATGGACTTGGCTTGTAAATAAATAGGATCCTTAGCATATAACTTGGAACCTATTTGGATGTTGCGTGTCTGTTGATTCTACCGTAGATATGGTTTTAGACACTGTTTCTTCTTGTTATTTTTGCCTGTCTTACTGGGAGTCACTAATGAATTCAACACATTCAACAAACATCTATCAAGTGACTACTACATCCTAAGTACTCGTCAAGGAATACAGTGTTGAGCAAATATATAAAGATTACCCTAATGGAGCTTAGATTTTAGCTTCACAGAAGGAAACCCCAAGTTAGGAGTTGAAGATGTTTTGGGGAGGTCCTGGACAAATGTGCCATCATGTTCCCTTGACCATTTTTCCTGACATTTGTTGTCACCAGGAGCATTGAAACTAATGTGAGATGGAAGACTAGATAAAAAGGAAAGTCTATAAGCCTATCTCATCCATCCTCCTACAGTATACATTCTCTGAAGAAAAGATCTGTGTTTGATTCACCTTTGATCCCCCTATGGCGTGTCCAATTTTGCACATGTTAGGCAAATGCTATATTCTTTGATAAATACAAATACAACTAAAATGATCATAAGTGGTAGTTTGAAAACAAAAACCAGAAACATATTTTATAAATAAAATGGGATGAGAAAAGGTAATGATGAGATTCCAGCATTTTTCTTGTTGTTAGGGCTTTTCACACTACTAAGTCCATGAGAAAATGTTTGAGAAAGGATAGTCTTTCTATATGGGTTTATGTATGAATTAAATTATTTGGTTTTATAATTAGGTTTTGCTTAGTCTGAGAAGCAATGAACTCACAAAGTACAATGAAAATATAATTCAATTTGCTAAAAAAATACTTCCATGTTGCTTTGCAGGAGCACATCTCTTATGTAATTCAGGTGCACCTGCCTACTTTCTGGCTCACACACTCTTTGAGCCTTTTTTCAGTGCTGACAGGTTTTATGAAAATTATGACAGGAAACAATAATTATAAGCAATAAACATTTGCTACTGAATTGCTTTCTAACCATATTAATTTTTTTTCTTTTTTTAATTATTATTATACTTTAAGTTTCAGGGTACATGTGCACAATGTGCAGGTTTGTTACATACGTATCCATGTGCCATGTTGGTGTGCTGCACCCATTAACTCGTAATTTAGCATTAGGTATATCGCCTAATGCTATTCCCTCCCCCCTCCCCCCCTGTCCATGTGTTCTCATTGTTCAATTCCCACCTATGAGTGAGAACATGCAGTGTTTGGTTTTTTGTCCTTGTGATAGTTTACTGAGAATGATGGTTTCCAGTTTCATCCATTTACCTACAAAGGACATGAACTCATCATTTTTTATAGCTGCATAGTATTCCATGGTGTATATGTGCCACATTTTCTTAATCCAGTCTATTGTTGTTGGACATTTGGGTTGGTTCCAAGTCTTTGCTATTGTGAATAGTGCTGTATTAAACATATGTGTGCATGTGTTTTTATAGCAGCATGATTTATAATCCTTTGGGTGTATACCCAGTAATGGGATGGCTGCGTCAAATGGTATTTCTAGTTCTAGATCCCTGAGGAATCGCCACACTGACATCCACAATGGTTGAACTAGTTTACAGTCCCACCAACAGTGTAAAAGTGTTCCTATTTCTCCACATCCTCTCCAGGACCTGTTGTTTCCTGACATTTTAATGATGGACATTCTAACGGGTGTGAGATGGTATCTCATGTGATTTTGATTTGCCTTTCTCTGATGGCCAGGATGATGAGCATTTTTCCATGTGTTTTTTTGGCTGCATAAATGTCTTCTTTTGAGAAGTGTCTGTTCATGTCCTTTGCCCACTTTTCGATGGAGTTGTTTGTTTTTTTCTTGTAAATTTGTTTGAGTTCATTGTAGATTCTGGATATTAGCCCTTTGTCAGATGAGTACGTTGCAAAAATTTTTTCCCATTTTGTAGGTTGCCTGTTTACTCTGATGGTAGTTTCTTTTGCTGTGCAGAAGCTCTTTAGTTTAATTAGATCCCATTTGTCAATTTTGGCTTTTGTTGCCATTGCTTTTGACGTTTTAGACATGAAGTCCTTGCCCATGCCTATGTCCTGAATGGTATTGCCTAGGTTTTCTTGTAGGATTTTAATGGTTTTAGGTCTAACATGTAAGTCTTTAATCCATCTTGAATTAATTTTTGTATAAGGTGTAAGGAAGGGATCCAGTTTCAGCTTTCTACATATGGCTAGCCAGTTTTCCCAGCACCACT
>NW_026652277.1:99719444-99735129 GCF_009828535.3 Hylobates moloch | reverse complement strand
GCTTAGGATTGACTTGGCAATGCGGGCTCTTTTTTGTTTCCATATGAACTTTAAAGTAGTTTTTTCCAGTTCTGTGAAGAAAGTCATTGGTAGCTTGAGAAAATTGAATCTATAAATTACCTTGGGCAGTGTGGCCATTTTCACCATATTGATTATTCCTACGCATGAGCATGGAATGTTCTTCCCTTTGTTTGTATTCTCTTTTATTTCATTGAGCAGTGGTTTGTAGTTCTCCTTGAAGAGGTCCTTCCCGTCCCTTGTAAGTTGGATTCCTAGGTATTTTATTCTCTTTGAAGCAATTCTGAATGGGAATTCAGTCATGATTTGCCTCTCTGTTTGTCTGTTTTTGGTGTACAAGAATGCTCGTGATTTTTGTACATTGATCTTGTATCCTGAGACTTTGCTGAAGTTGCTTATCAGCTTGAGGAGATTTTGGGCTGAGACAATGGGGTTTTCTAGATATACAATCATGTCATCTGCAAACAGGGACAATTTGACTTCCTCTTTTCCTAATCGAATACCATTTATTTCCTTCTCCTGCCTGATTGTCCTGGCCAGAACTTCCAACACTATGTTGAATAGGAGTGGTGAGAGAGGGCATCCCTGTCTTATGCCAGTTTTCAAAAGGAATGCTTCCAGTTTTTGCCCATTCAGTATGATATTGGCTGTGGGTTTGTCATAGATAGCTCTTATTATTTTGAGATACATCCCATCAATATCTAATTTATTGAGAGTTTTTAGCATGAAGGGCTGTTGAATTTTTTCAAAGGCCTTTTCTGCATCTATTGAGATAATCATGTGGTTTTGGTTTTTGGTTCTGTTTCTATGCTGGATTACATTTAGTGATTTGTGTATGTGGAACCAGCCTTGCATCCCAGGCATGAAGCCCACTTGATCATGGTGGATAAGCTTTGTGATGTGTTGCTGGATTCGGTTTGTCAGTATTTTATTGAGGACTTTTGCATCAATGTTCATCAAGGATATTGGTCTAAAATTCTCTTTTTTGGTGGTGTCTCTGCCAGGCTTTGGTATTGGGACGATGCTGGCCTCATAAAATGTGTTAGGGAGGATTCCCTCTTTTTCTATTGATTGGAATAGTTTCAGAGGGAATGGTACCAGTTCCTCCTTGTACCTCTGGTAGAATTCAGCTGTGAATCCATCAGGTCCTGGACTCTTTTTGGTTGGTAAGCTATTGATTATTGCCACAATTTCAGAGCCTGTTATTGGTCTATTCAGAGATTCAACTTCTTCCTGGTTTAGTCTTGGGAGGGTGTATATGTTGAGGAATTTATCCATTTCTTCTAGATTTTTTAGTTTATTTGCGTAGAGGTGTTTGTAGTATTCTCTGATGGTAGACTGTATTTCTGTGGGATTGTTGATGATATCCCCTTTATCATTTTTTATTGCATGTATTTGATTCTTCTCTCTTTTCTTCTTTATTAGTCTTGCTAGAGGTCTATCAGTTTTGTTGATCTTTTCAAAAAACCAGCTCCTGGATTCATTAATGTTTTGAAGGGTTTTTTGTGTCTTTATTTCCTTCAGTTCTGCTCTGATCTTAGTTATTTCTTACCTTCTGCTAGCTTTTGAATGTGTTAGCTCTTGCTTCTCTAGTTCTTTTAATTGTGATTTTAGGGTGTCAATTTTGGATCTTTCCTGCTTTCTCTTGTGGGCATTTAGTGCTATAAATTTCCCTCTACACACTGCTTTGAATGTGTCCCAGAGATTCTGGTATGTTGTGTCTTTATTCTTGTTGGTTTCAAAGAACATCTTTATTTCTGCCTTCATTTCATTATGTACCCAGTAGTCATTCAGGAGCAGGTTGTTCAGTTTCCATGTAGTTGAGCAGTTTTGAGTGAGTTTCTTAATCCCGAGTTCTAGTTTGATTGCACTGTGGTCTGAGAGACAGTTTGTTATAATTTCCGTTCTTTTACATTTGCTGAGGAGAGCTTTGCTTCCAACTATGTGGTCAGTTTGGGAATAAGTGTGATGTGGTGCTGAAAAAAATGTATATTCTGTTGATTTGGGGTGGAGAGTTCTGTAGATGTCTATTAGGTCCACTTGGTGCAGAGCTGAGTTCAATTCCTGGGTATCCTTGTTAACTTTCTGTCTCGTTGATCTGTCTAATGTTGACAGTGGGGTGTTAAAATCTCCCATTATTATTGTGTGGGAGTTTAAGTCTCTTTGTAGGTCACTAAGGACTTGCTTTATGAATCTGGGTGCTTCTGTATTGGGTGCATATATATTTAGGATAGTTAGCTCTTCTTGTTGAATTGATCCCTTTACCATTATGTAATGGCCTTGTTTTTCTCTTTTGATCTTTGTTGGTTTAAAGTCTGTTTTATCAGAGACTAGGTTTGCAACCCCTGTCTTTTTTTGTTTTCCATTTGCTTGGTAGATCTTCCTCGATCCCTTTATTTTGAGTCTATGTGTGTCTCTGCACGTGGGTTTCCTGAATATAGCATACTGATGGGTCTTGACTCCTTATCCAATTTTTCAGTCTGTGTCTTTTAATTGGAGCATTTAGCCCATTTACATTTAAAGTTAATATTGTTATGTGTGAATTTGATCCTGTCATTATGATGTTAGTTGGTTATTTTGCTCGTTAGTTGATGTAGTTTGTTCCTATCCTCCATGGTCTTTATAATTTGGCATGTTTTTGCAGTGGCTAATACTGGTTGTTCCTTTCCATGTTTAGTGCTTGCTTCAGGAGCTCTTTTAGGGCAGGCCTGGTGGTGACAAAATCACTCAGCATTTGCTTGTCTGTAAAGTATTTTATTTCTCCTTCACTTATGAAGCTTAGTTTGGCTGGATATGAAATTCTGGGTTGAAAATTCTTTTCTTTAAGAATGTTGAATATCGGCCCCCACTCTCTTTTGGCTTGTAGAGTTTCTGCTGAGAGATCAGCTGTTAGTCTGATGGGCTTCCCTTTGTGGGTAACCCAACCTTTCTCTCTGGCCGCCCTTAACATTTTTTCCTTCATTTCAACTTTGTTGAATCTGACAATTATGTGTCTTGGAGTTGCTCTTCTCAAGGAGTATCTTTGTGGCGTTCTCTGTACTTCCTGAATCTGAATGTTGGCCTGTCTCGCTAGATTGGGGAAGTTCTCCTGGATAATATCTTGCAGCGTGTTTTCCAACTTGGTTCCATTCTGCTCGTCACTTTCAGGTACACCAGTCAGACATAGGTTTGGTCTTTTCATATAGTCCCATATTTCTTGGAGGCTTTGTTCGTTTCTTTTTATTCTTTTTTTCTCTAAACTTCCCTTCTCGCTTCATTTCATTCTTTTCATCTTCCTTTGCTGATACCCTTTCTTCCAGTTGATCACATCGGCTACTGAGGCTTCTGCAATCTTCACGTAGTTCTCGAAACTTGGCTTTCAGCTCCATCAGCTCCTTTAAGCACTTCTCTGCATTGATTATTTTAGTTAAACATTTGTCTAATTTTTTTTCAAAGTTTTTAACTTCTTTGCCATTGGTTTGAATTTCCTCCTGAAGCTCGGAATAGTTTGATCGTCTGAAGCCTTCTTCTCTCAACTCGTCAAAGTCGTTCTCCATCCAGCTTTATTCCATATTAATTTTCATTATCACCATGTTTAGTGGATATGTTGAAAAACAGAACTGCCCTGAATATGGAAGACAAGACTAATTGGGGTTAGGCAGAATGTTTTCCCGCTGCTTCCAAAAGCCTCTTTAGGCGATGCTATTTGAACATACTCCACATTTATTTCTCTTCCAATTATAAATGAAAAAACCAACAAGGTCTTTATATGAAACATGTATTAAACATCTTACATATAGTATACTATATTACTTATAGTATTGAATTACTGGGTTCTGATTACAAAATAACATCTAAAATATACTCTGCAATGTCTGAATGTCTTAAAAGATCATATAGACTTATCAAACTAATTATATTAACTTTAATATGATTCACAAAATAAAGTTAATTTTGAGTCATGGGAACATCTAATAAATTAACCAAGAAGGAGAATCTTTTAAGTTCCTAAATTATATTAAAAAAATCTCAAATTGGCAAAGGAAGCTATGAAAGCACAGTAGTGAGTTTGAAATAACTTATGATAAAAGTACGGATTATCATTTTTATTTTTATTTTTACCAAGCGTAGTTCTATATTATGAATCAAGGCCACTATCAATAACAACTCATTGAAATTTTATCCAAGAGAGTACAACAGAATATTGTAAAGAAAACACAAAAGAGGTGAGTATCTTTACCCTGAACACAATGCAACTTAGGAGAATAAAAGTTAATGATTCTGAATAGAAATGATGCTCCTTTGTCTACAGCACAAATCCCCTTAGCCTTCTATAAAGGCCTTCTATGAGCTAACCTCAGAGTCTGACACACTAATACACATAAAGCCACAAATACAATGGGTCACAAATTATTCATATACAAGTTTATTGTATTTCTTGGTACCAGAAGAAACAGAATATTGTTTGCTATTTCTTTGCTATAATGGAAATAGATTTGATTTACTCAATAGAAATTAAAAATTAATACTACTGATGGTTTTGTTGAGTAGTTTTTCACCTTCCCCAGAAAGAACATCATACAAACTCTGTGACTAAGTTTATAAAAAAGGTGACTGAAATGATGCAATTATTATTTTAATTTAAAAATATTACATTTTCCACTTACGAGTCTAATTTTATTAAAATCTGTGATTTAAATGAATATCACCAGTTTATAAGTCCATGTATCTCCTTTCCTGAAGAAGCATTCATTAAAAATTAAATCTAACCAATAATATTCAAAGGTTTAGAAACTATAATTACCTACATTATTGCAATATTGTAAAATTAAATCTCAAGATGTATGAAATTTTAAATACTATATATAAATAAGAATCAATTTATAATTTTCAGTGATTACAATTAAAATGATTATAATTATGATTATCAATATCTTAAATATTTACATATAGTACAAACACTATGTAAATATAATACTGTATATACTATAATATCGTATATATAAATTATACTAAACTTTTTTACATTATACATTTTTGCTTATTTTAGAATTAAAAAATAGATTTAGATGACTTGAGTTTCATAGACT
Source organism: Hylobates moloch (assembly GCF_009828535.3). Taxonomy (NCBI): domain Eukaryota; kingdom Metazoa; phylum Chordata; class Mammalia; order Primates; family Hylobatidae; genus Hylobates; species Hylobates moloch. Next base: position 99,730,042 of record NW_026652277.1, on the reverse strand, counting down.
AAATTATTACATTTACTTGAATGATTTCTTCACATTAGACATTCACATTTCTATTAATCCATAAACACTGATAAATTTGTTAATTGCTGATAAAAATTATTGACTACTCTCTTGTTGATGTTAGTACAGCTGTTATGTGTGCTGCATATATTTTTCCCCCACAGAAAAGAACTTCTAAAAATCAGCAGAACTAATATTTCTCCTTTTGGTTGTACCTACTTCATTCCTTCATTTAAAGCATGAAAAGAACTGCTCTACATCTGACCAAAGCAATGCCAAGGAAACAATGTTTTAGAACACTCTTTCTCATCCCTCACTGTCACTTCCAATCTAGCATTTTTCATCCCTGATTTCTCTGTTAACAGTTGATCATCATGATTTGCTATTTGATCCTGTCAAAAATCTGAGGCCCCAAAGCTCTGACCCCACTTCCTTTCTCTTACTAAATAAAACATCGTTTAGCACACCAACAAGATCTTCAATGCAGGAAAAATAAAACTAGGACAACAAAGTATGAAAAACTATCAGTATTTCTCATTGTACTTGACATGCCATAATAGCTACCATTCTCTCTCTAGTCTCTTCTTAAATCTTCTTTTCTAGTTTAGAAATTCTCCCTGAGTGATCTCATTTGTTCCTATAACTTTAGCTACTTTCTAATTTCTGAAAACTGTCAGATTTTAATCTTTAACACAGATAGCGCCTGACTTAACATATTCATCTGCTTAATGGACAGATTCACTTGGAAAAATATAGGTAACCTCAACTTAACATATTTAAACCCATTTTATTATTTTTCTTCTTTGAAATGTAATCTTTTTCAATATAGAATTGATAATACCTTTCTTGTTATCAACACAAATATATACTTCTATTGCAGCCCTTATTCAACTGCATAGTCCATCTTTTTTGTATGACTCACCATGTGACAGCTGTGAGTTCCTTAAATGCAGGCAGAATGGCTTAATTTTTTTTGTGTGCCGCCAGAAAATAACACATTTTTGGCAAATACTCAATGTTTGATGGCTGAAAAAACATGCCTCTAATTTTTGTCTTGCATTTAATTTTAGAATTTCCATCTACCAAGTTATTCAAATAACAATTTTGTCATAGTCCTCCAAACTTCTTCCTTTGTTCCTCATCCCATCCTTCCACTCACCACATCATTCTATATTTTGTTATTTAATTCAAATGGTTCCTCTTCACTTGTAATGCCATCTTCTTCTGCCTGTACTATTCGAATACCTCCTAATTTGTCTTCATTACTTTCATATCTCCTTTGTTAATTACTGCCAAATGTATGTTATTTAAACACAAATTTGAATTTATTCTGTTTAAAGAGTCTTCCCTGGTCCTTCATTGGCAGCAAATAGTAACAGTAACCTTTCAGTTTGGCATAGAAGACTGTTCTTAACTCACCTTCCAAGACTGCCTGATTCCCTAATTACCCCATGTGATAGCCACACTCTACTACTCGGCACTTTGAACATTCATTAATTTTGAAATTAATAAATTTGTAATATTGTAATTAACATACATTAATGATTCCATTAATATACTGAAAGCTTATTGGTCTTTACCTCCTCTTACATCATTTCAGTAATTTTATCTTTTGAAAACATTTATCCCTTTCAGAGAAGTCTTCGGATACATTACCATTGATTTATATATAGAATATTATACTTTTAATGTATACTTTGTCAATGATTATGTCCTTATTTTATCTCTATTGTTCTAAAATTTCTTCCCTCATACCCAGATTAACCTTTCCCGAGACAGAGAAAGCCAGCAAGGCTCTGGGCTGCTGTGATGCTTTAATTAAACGTGTTCCACTCTGTTCTATTTTTTATTGAGGGTTCATGAGTAATATTTTGCAAAATATGTTTGCAAAGTTTTACTAAGAAAGGGCATACAAGACTTCACATGTGAAGCTACAATTAAACTGCTGTGTGCTATGACCCAGCCCTCTACTTTGATGGTACCCAGACTTGTTCCCATCATGGCTGGGTGGATCAGGCACTGAGAATATGACTCGTGCTGTTTAAATATGACCATGCGATTGAAACTAGATGCCAATTAATTCTTAAAATATATCACTTTAATACAGCTTGGGATACTGACGTTGTCTTTCTTTTTTATTATACTTTAAGTTTTAGGGTACATGTGCACAACATGCAGGTTTGTTGTGTATGTATACATGTGCGATGTTGGTGTGCTGCACCCATTAACTTGTCATTTAGCATTAGGTATATCTCCTAATGGTATCGCTCTCCGCTCCCCTGACACCACAACAGGCTCCAGTGTGTGATGTTCCCCTTCCTGTGTCCATCTGTTCTCATTGTTCAATTCCCACCTATGAGTGAGAACATGCGGTGTTTGGTTTTTTGTCCTTGCGATAGTTTGCTGAGAATGATGGTTTCCAGCTTCATCCATGTCCCTACAAAGGACATGAACTCATCTTTTTTATGGCTGCATAGTATTCCATGGTGTATATGTGCCACATTTTCTTAATCCAGTCTATCATTGTTGGACATTTGGCTTGGTTCCAAATCTTTGCTATTGTGAATAGTGCCACAATAAATATACGTGTGCATGTGTCTTTACAGCAGCATGATTTATAATCCTTTGGGTATATACCCAGTAATGGTATGGCTGGGTCAAATGGTAATTCTAGTTCTAGATCTCTGAGGAATCACCACACTGACTTCCACAATGGTGGAACTAGTTTACAGTCCCACCAACAGTGTAAAAGTGTTCCTATTTCTCCACATCCTCTCCAGCACCTGTTGTTTCCTGACTTTTTAATGATGGCCATTCTAACTGGTGTGAGATGGGTATCTCATTGTGGTTTTGATTTGCATTTCTCTGATGGCCAGTGATGATGAGCATTTTTTCATGTGTCTTTTGGCTGCATAAATGTCTTCTTTTGAGAAGTGTCTGTTCATATCCTTTGCCCACTTTTTGATGGGGTTGTTTGTTTTTTTCTTGTAAATTCTTTTGAGTTCATTGTAGATTCTGGATATTAGCCCTTTGTCAGATGAGTAGGTTGCAAAAATTTTCTCCCATTCTGTAGGTTGCCTGTTCACTCTGATGGTAGTTTCTTTTGCTGTGCAGAAGCTCTTTAGTTTAATTAGATCTCATTTGTCAATTTTGGCTTTTGTTGCCATTGCTTTTGGTGTTTTAGACATGAAGTCCTTGCCCATGCCTATGTCCTGAATGGTATTGCCTAGGTTTTCTTCTAGGGTTTTTATGGTTTTAGGTCTAACATGTAAGTCTTTAATCCATCTTGAGTAATTTTTGTATAAGATGTAAGGAAGGGATTCAGTTTCAGCTTTCTACATATGGCTAGCCAGTTTTCCCAGCACCATTTATTAAATAGGGAATCCTTTTCCCATTGCTTGTTTTTTTCAGGTTTGTCAAAGATCAGATAGTTGTAGATATGTGGCATTATTTCTGAGGGCTCTGTTCTGTTCCATTGGTCTATATCTCTGTTTTGGTAGCAGTACCATGCTGTTTTGGTTACTGTAGCCTTGTAGTATAGTTTGAAGTCAGGTAGCGTGATGCCTCCAGCTTTGTTCTTTTGGCTTAAGATTGACTTGGCCATACGGGCTCTTTTTTGGTTCCATATGAACTTTAAAGTAGTTTTTTCCAATTCTGTGAGGAAAGTCATTGGTAGCTTGATGGGGATGGCATTGAATCTATAAATTACCTTGGGCAGTGTGGCCATTTTCATGATGTTGATTCTTCCTAGCCATGAGCATGGAATGTTCTTCCATTTGTTTGTATTCTCTTTTATTTCATTGAGCAGTGGTTTGTAGTTCTCTTTGAAGAGGTCCTTCCCGTCCCTTGTAAGTTGGATTCCTAGGTATTTTATTCACTTTGAAGCAATTGTGAATGGGAGTCCATTCACGATTTGGCTCTCTGTCTGTTTCTGGTGTATAAGAATGCTTGTGATTTTTGCACATTGATTTTGTATCCTGAGCATTGCGGAATTTGCCTATCAGCTTAAGGAGATTTTGGGCTGAGACGATAGGGTTTTCTAGATATACAGTCATGTCATGTACAAACAGGGACAATTTGACTTCCTCTTTTCCTAATTGAATATCCTTTATTTCCTTCTCCTGTCTGATCACACTGGCCAGAACTTCCAACACTGTGTTCAATAGGAGTGGTGAGAGAGGGCATCCCTGTCTTGTGCCAGTTTTCAAAGGGAATACTTCCAGTTTTTGCCCATTCAGTATGATGTTGGCTGTGGGTTTGTCATAGATAGCTCTTATTGTTTTGAGATACGTCCCATCAGTAACTAATTTATTGAGAGTTTTTAGCATGAAGAGTTGTTGAATTTTGTCAAAGACCTTTTCTGCATCTGTTGAGATAATCATGTGGTTTTTGTCTTTGGTTCTGTTTATATGCTGGATTACATTTATTGATTTGCATATGTTGAACCAGCCTTGCATCCCAGGGATTGAAGCCCACTTTATCATGGTGGATAAGCTTTTTGATGTGCTGCTGGATTTGGTTTGCTGGTATTTTATTGAGGATATTTGCAACGATGTTCATCAGGGATATTGGTCTAAAATTCTCTTTTTTGGTTGTGTCTCTGCCAGGCTTTGGTATCAGGATGATGCTGTCCTCATAAAATGGGTTAAGGAGGATTCCCTCTTTTTCTATTGATTGGAATAGTTTCAGAAGGAATGGTACCAGCTCGTCCTTGTACCTCTGGTAGAATTTGGCTGTGAATCCATCTTGTCCTGGAGTTTTTTTGGTTGGTAAGCTATTAATTATTGCCTCAATTTCAGAGCCTGTTATTGGTCTATTCAGAGATTCAACTTCTTCCTGGTTTAGTCTTGGGAGTGTGTATGTGTTGAGGAATTTATGCATTTCTTCTAGATTTTCTAGTTTATTTGCATAGAGGTGTTTATAGTATTCTCTGATGGTTGTTTTTATTTCTGTGGGATCTGTGGTGATGTCCCCTTTTTCATTTTTTATTGTGTCTGTTTGATTCTTGTCTCTTTTCTTCTGTATTAGCCTTGCTAGCCATCTATCAATTTTGTTGATCTTTTCAAAAAACCAGCTCCTGGACTCATTGATTTTTTTGAAGGGTTTTTGATGTTTCTATTTCCTTCAGTTCTGCTCTGATCTTAGTTATTTCTTGCCTTCTGCTAGCTTTTGAATGTGTTTGCTCTTGCTTCTCTAGTTCTTTTAATTGTGATGTTAGGGTGTCAATTTTAGATCTTTCCTGCTTTCTCTTGTGGGCATTTAGTGCTATAAATTTCCCTCTACACACTGCTTTGAATGTGTCCCAGAGATTCTGGTATGTTGTGTCTTTGTTCTCGTTGGTTTCAAAGAACATCTTTATTTCTGCCTTCATTTCGTTATGTACCCAGTAGTCATTCAGGAGCAGCTTGTTCAGTTTCCATGTAGTTGAGCAGTTTTGATTGAGTTTCTTAATCCTGAGTTCTAGTTTGATTGCACTGTGGTGTGAGAGACAGTTTGCTATAATTTCTGTTCTTTTACATTTGCTGAGGAGTGCTTTACTTCCAACTATGTGGTCAATTTTGGAATAAGTGTGATGTGGTGCTAAGAAGAATGTGTATTCTGTTGATTTGGGATGGAGAGTTCTGTAGATGTCTATTAGGTTCATTTGGAGCAGAGCTGAGTTGAATTCCTGGATATCCTTGTTAACTTTCTGTCTCGTTGATCTGTCTAATGTTGACAGTGGGGTGTTAAAGTCTCCCATTATTATTGTGTGGGAGTCTACGTCTCTTTTTAGGTCTCTAAGGACTTGCTTTATGAATCTGGGTGCTTCTGTATTGGGTGCATATATATTTAGGATAGTTAGCTCTTCTTGTTGAAATGATCCATTTACCATTATGTAATGGCCTTGTTTTTCTCTTTTGATCTTTGTTGGTGTAAAGTCTGTTTTATCAGAGACTAGGATTGCAACCCCTGCCTTTTTTTGTTTTCCATTTGCTTGGTAGATCTTCCTCCATCCCTTTATTTTGAACCTATATGTGTCTCTGCACGTGAGATGGGTTTCCTGAATACAGCACACTGATGGGTCTTGACTCTTTATCCAGTTAACCGTCTGTGTCTTTTATTTGGAGCATTTAGCCTATTTACATTTCAGGTTAATATTGTTATGTGTGAATTTGATCCTGTCACTATGATGTTAGCTGGTTATTTTGCTTGTTAGTTGATGCAGTTTCTTCCTAGCCTCAATGGTCTTCACAATTTGGCATGTTTTTGCAGTGGCTGATACTGGTTGTTCCTTTCCATGTTTAGTGCTTCCTTCAGGAGCTCTTATAAGGCAGGCCTGGTGGTGACAAAATCTCTCAGCATTTATTTGTCTGTAAAGTATTTTATTTCTCCTTCACTTATGAAGCTTAGTTTGGCTGGGTGTGAAATTCTGGGTTGAAAATTCTTTTCTTTAAGAATGTTGTATATTAGCCCCCACTCTCTTCTGGATTGTAGAGTTTCTGCTGAGAGATCAGCTGTTAGTCTGATGGGCTTCCCCTTGTGGGTAACCTGACCTTTCTCTCTGGCTGCCCTTAACATTTTTTCCTTCATTTCAACTTTGGTGGATCTGACAATTATATGTCTTGGACTTGCTCTTCTCAAGGACTATCTTTCTGGGGTTCTCTGTATTTCCTGAATTTGAATGTTGGCCTGCCTTACTAGATTGGGGAAGTTCTCCTGGATAATATCCTGCAGAGTGTTTCCAACTTGGTTCCATTCTCCCCATCACTTTCAGATACACCAATCAGACGTAGATTTTGTCTTTTCACATAGTCCCATATTTCTTGGAGGCATTATTCATTTCTTTTTATTCTTTTGTCTCCAAACTTCTGTTCTTGCTTTATTTCATTCATTTGATCTTCCATCACTGATACCCTTTCTTCCAGTTGATCGAATCGGCTACTGAGGCTTGTGTATTCATCATGTAGTTCTTGTGCCGTGGTTTTCAGCTCCATCAGGTCCTTTAAGGACTTCTCTGCATTGGTTATTCTAGTTAGCCATTCGTCTAATTTTTTTTTCAAGGTTTTTAACTTGTTTGTCATGGGTTCAAACTTGCTCCTTTTAGCTCGGATTAGTTTGATCATCTGAAGCCTTCTTCTCTCAATTCGTCAAAGTCATTCTCTATCCAGCTTTGTTCTGTTGATGGTGAGGAGCTGCATTCCTTTGGAGGAGGAGAGGCACTCTGATTTTTAGAGTTTCCAGTTTTTCTGCTCTGTTTTTTCCCCATCTTTGTGGTTTTATCTACCTTTGGTCTTTGTTGATGGTGATGTACAGATGGGGTTTTGGTATGGATGTCCTTCCTGTTAGTTTTCCTTCTAACAGACAGGACCCTCAGCTGCACATCTATTGGAGTTTGTTGAAGGTCCACTCCAGACCTTGTTTTCCTGGGTATCACCAGCAGAGGCTGCAGAACAGCAAGTATTGCAGAACAGCAGATGTTGCTGCCTGATCCTTCCTCTGAAGTTTTGTCTTGGAGGACTACCCGGCCTTGTGAGGTGTCATTCTGCCCCTGCTGGTGGGTCCCTCCCAGTTAGGCTACTCAGGGGTCAGAGACCCACTTGAGGAGGCGGTCTGTCCGTTCTCAGCTCTCAAGCTGCATGCTGGGAGAAGCACTACTCTTTTCAAAGCTGTCAGTCAGGGATATTTAAGTCTGCAGAGGTTTCTGCTGCCTTTTGTTTAGCTATGCCCTGCCCCCAGAGGTGGAGCCTACAGAGGCAGGCAGGCCTCATTGAGCTGTGGTGGGCTTCACCCAGTTCGAGCTTCCTGGCTGCTTTGTTTACCTACTTAAGCCTTGGCAATGGCGGGCGCCCCTCCCCCAGCCTTGCTGCCACCTTGCAGTTTGATCTCAGACTGCTGTGTTAGCAATGAGTGAGGCTACATGGCTGTAGGACCCTCCAAGCCAGGCACAGGATATAATCTCCTGGTGTGCCATTTGCTAAGACCGTTGGAAAAGCGCAGTATTAGGGTGGGAGTGACCCAATTTTCCAGGTGCCATCTGTCACCCCTTTCTTTGACTAAGAAAGGGAATTCCCTGACCCCTTGTGCTTTCTGGGTGAGACAATGCCTCACCCTGCTTTGGCTGATGCTTGGTGTACTGACATTTTTATGATCATCATATTGTATCCTACAGCCATGCTAATGGAAGGAGGAGAATATGGAAGAAAATTATGATTAGTAAGTCGTTGGTAATGAAAACCAGAACACAAAGAATTGGACAAATCACAAAAAGAGACATTTTGGCAAAAAATATTTATAAAAAGTGAAATGTGTTAAAGAATGCCTCATGAATACTAGGAAAATACAAATTTCAATCACTATTAGGTATCATAATTTTATATCTTTCAGACTGGTAAAAATCTCATAATTGCAAGAGTTGGTGAAGATGTGGATTAGATGAAACTGTTACATATTACTGAGTCCAGTAAACATTTTGTGCAACACATTGGAAAACTATTTGGCAGTATCCAATAATAATGAAGAAGTACGTAACACTATCAATCGTTTTCCTAGATATTTCTAGATCTCTTGCAAATGTACTCAAGGAAGTATATGTAAGAATATCCAGAATAATATATTTTGTACTATAAAATAAGAAAGACAAATTTCCATTAATAGACTCTCAAAAGTATGAATTATGATACAGGTATAGAAAGGAATACTATAGAGCAGTGAAATAACTTCTACAAATATAAATGGATCAATTTATATTATGGATAAATTTCTAGAGCATATTGAGCAAAACGAGCAAGCTGCAAAACAATACTACATTTGTCATTTACATAAATTTTTAGAAAAAATACAATAACCCTATATATTATTTAGTGATATATAGTAAGAATACAAATAAACACATGGATGATAAAGATAACTCAGGGTAGTGTTTATTCCTGAGGAGGTGGTAGGGTTGTGCAAAGGCTTCAAATGTGTTAGTAATGTTTTCTTTCTTTTTTTTTTTTTTTTGAGATGGAGTCTTGCTCTGTCACCCAGGCTGGAGTGCAGTGGTGCCATCTTGGCTCACTGCAACCTCCACCTCCAGGGTTCAAACCATTCTCCTGCCTCAGCCTCCCGGGTAGCTGGGACTACAGGTGTGTGCCACCACGCCCAGCTAATTTTTTGTATTTTTTAGTAGAGGTGCAGGGTTTCATCATGTTGGTCAGGCTGGTCTCGAACTCCTGACCTCGTGATCTGCTCACCTCGGCCTCTCAAAGTGCTGGGATTACAAGTGTGAGCCACTGCACCCGGCCGTAATGTTTTATTTCTTATACTAGGTAGTGAGTATACAAATTATTGTTACATTATTCTTTATATCTTTATGCAAGACAAATTATAATTATAAAGTCATTGGTAATTATAAAAATTAGCACACAGAAAATTAGAGAACACTTATAAGGCCATAGTGAGATATTATAATGCCTCAGTCCTTCTAATTTATCTTCTGTCCTCATCATTCCAATGAAACAACTATCCTAAAATTATCATTGAATTCAATGTCTCATTAAGATTTGAAAATACAGGCACAGTAATTCATATTTTATGCCCATTTTTCCCCCCTTTGGTATGGCTAGTATGGAAAGTCTTTGGAAATGAGTGTTTGAGAATGACAGTGAATAGTAATTAGTAAGTAGTAAGCCTAATTAAGCATGGTTGCAGTAATAGCCCCTGTTTCAGATGTGATCACTTTATTAAACCAAATGAATAATGTTTTCTTTACCTAGTATGTAAATATTCAGCAAAGCCTTTTTTTTCTCTATTCTGAAAAGAGGGTTAAGAATGAGAGTAATAGAGCTCCGGTCTCCAGCTCCCAGCCCGAGCAACACAGAAGACTGGTGATTTCTGCATTTTGGCTTGAGGTACCAGTTTCATCTCACTAGGGAGTGCCAAACAGTGGGTGCAGGACAGTCGGTGAAGCGCACTGTGCGCGAGCCGAAGCAGGGCGAGGCACTGCCTCACTCGGGAAGTGCAAGGGGTCAGGGAGTTCCCTTTCCTAGTCAAAGAAAGGGGTAACAGACGGCACCTGGAAAATCGGGTCAGTCCCACCCTCATACTGCGCTTTCCCAAAGGGCCTGGAAAACGGCACACTAGGAGATTGTATCCCGCACCTGGCTTGGAGGGTCCTATGCCCACGGAGTCTCGCTGATTGCTAGCACAGCAGTCTGAGATCAAGCTGCAAGGAGGCAGTGAGGCTGGGGGAGGGGCGCCCGCCATTACCCAGGCTTGCTTAGGTAAACAAAGCAGCCAGGAAGCTCGAACTGGGTGGAGCCCACCACAGCTCAAGGAGGCCTGTCTGCCTCTGTAGGCTCCACCTCTGGGGGCAGGGCACAGACAAACAAAAAGTCAGCAGGAATCTCCAGAGACTTAAACGTCCCTGTCTGACTGACAGCTTTGAAGAGGGTAGTGGTTCTCCCAGGACGCAGCTGGAGATCTGAGAATGGACAGACTGCCTCCTAAAGTGGGTCCCTCACCCCTGAGCAGCCTAACTGGGAGGCACCCCCCGAGAAGGGAAAGACTGACACCTCACTGGGCCAGGTACTCCTCTGAGACAAAACTTCCAGAGGAACTATCAGACAGCTGAATTGGTG